>NC_039358.1:91343053-91646063 GCF_003573695.1 Papaver somniferum
TCGAAAAATATTGAAACTCTCAGGTCTGAGACATGGACACTATGGTGACACGGGCACATCCCCTTGACCGACCAAGGATGACCCCAAGGCTTGCAAACACCCGGTCCCACACGTTTTAATGATTTTAACCTAATTTGCTCAATTGCTCATATTAGGTTCAAACTCTTTCCAAACAATTGGGGGTTTGCTCAAACGACCATCAATTGGTCCCACGGCACCAAGAGCCGGTCTCATGACCTCTTGGTCGGTCCCTCATCTTTTCATGGCTAGGTTTTATTACCTGTCGCTCACACGAGCATTATTATAATAAATGATTAAACCAGCATTTAATCATTCTTTCACCAACTGGTCCTCAAGAGACTTTGGTATTTTGCTCATTCGAGCATCTGTATAGTCTCACCTCAGCAATATTACATCAAATGGTTACGCTCAGAGCCTCTCCAAATTGATCATTCTATCAAGAGGTTTATTGCTGAAGATATGGCTAAGCATGACCGACAGTATGCTGAATACTCCCCTCTGCGTCAGTGTCCATATGTACCACAGCCATGGAATCAACAGAAAATATTCAAGGCGCGAACTACTAAACTGAATAAATTCGAGGAAGGAGATTTGGTTCTCAAGGAAACTAAACGTGATCTCTATTCTGCAAGGAGCTCCAATTGGGAAGGACCATTTATGGTTGCTAAATCCATACCCAGAGGATACTACAAATTTATCAACACAGATGGCAGAACCCTGCCAGTAATTCACGAGAATTGGCTTAAAGCATTTGGCTGAAATTATTGGGCATTCGAGGTACTGGACGTTTGAGCATTCATGACGTCCGGATTTGGCATTTAGGATTTTTTTCATTGTATTTCAATTCCTCCAAAACGTTTGCAATACTTGCAATCAATATTTGAATTCAACAATTTATTAAAATTCAGTTCATATTTCTTAAAAGAAAATCTCTATCAAATCCAAAAGAAAATCATCAATCATTTACCAATCCAAAACCAGCTAATACCAAAACCCAAATAAAAACCTCACATCTCTCAGAAGTTCAGAAGTTCAAGAGATTATGAAAAGGAAATCAAAGAAAATCAGCAAAAAAGGATTTTTGCTCCTATGCATCCTTCAAGACCTGCAAAGCCGCCTTCTCCTGGTTCAGCTCTTCATTCAGCCTGGTAATCTTGTCTTATTTCTCCATCACGGCATCATTGGGAAAGGGTATGTTGTTCTCACATGAGTCCTTGATAGCGTTAATTTGCTTACGAAGCCACTTTACATTGAAGCCAAGTCTTTCTGAATTCTCCAAGTTAAACTCCCAATCAAAGAGTATATCTGGAGTCACAGTATTTCTGGACCTAGTGCATATATCACTTATGTTAGAGCATAGCTCGGTCAACCTCGCATGCGTTGCTATCTCAAGCATGTTTGTCAATGTTAGTGATCAAAACTATGAGTCTTGATTTCTATCCTACATAACTAAGTCTCGGACTAGGATAGGAAAAGTGTAGTTAAGCTCAAGGACTTCATGGCGATTCATCATACAACGACGAATATCTATACAAGGAACCGTGGAACTTCATCAACAAAAAGGTATGTGGAGACTTGAACTTATCTATCACTCAAAAGTCTATCTATTCTATCTCCTACTTCTTATGAGACAAAAGTCGTATGCTATATAGACTAGATCATACACACTTGACATTTCTAGATGAGCATTCATTGCTTATCTTTTATCTCGAAATCGTGTGTTGGTAAAGCGTTTCGCTTTAATCAGGTTTATCTTCACCTAGTGACGAAAGTCATGAAAGTTTCAATCACTTTGAGAATTGCTCTGACGTGAATCGGTCTGTGAATAACGGCTACATAGCATCCTCTGAGAATGTCTCAATGATTGAAATGAGAGTTTAGATTACATAACCATGTATTTCTTGAACCGAAGTTTTCGAACTTTGTTGATCAAGAGAAATCGGGAGGATTGTGGAATCGGCTTGCCAAGTCCGCGAACCCAGTCCGCAGACTCGATCTGCGAACTATCAGAAGTTCTCGACCGAGAATTTATACTGGATTTTCCAAAACTCGTTTGTGTGCTCAGTCCGCGAACTGGCAGAAGTTCTCGAACCGAGAATTTCTGCTGAGTTTGGAAAACTCAACCGATTAACTTAATTCCGTGAACTTGTTTGTGAACTTAAGAGGTTATGATCTAAAGATGTGCTCTGAACAAGAAACATTAAATTACTAAGGAATGCTTTATGCAAACCGTGGCTATAATGTTCATGAGCCGATTCAATCAAATCGAATCATCTTTGTTTCAATTGTGTCTTGTGTAGTTACATAAGATCTCATAGCAATTGAACAAATCTCTAACTAGTTCATTTGAGTCAATTGAACTAGTTATGGTGAAGAAGAACAAGGTTAATAGGAAATGCTCATATGGTTAACCGTTTGGGTTACTATGTTGAACCAACATGAACGTACACGTTTGGGCATGGTTTTCACGAACCCAGTAAACGTTTACCCAAGTGTGTGTGACAAGCTAAGTTTTCGATCTAACGGTTGAGAAATATTAGCTTGAATCTAAATCAGGTTTTCATCTAACGGTGAATAAGGATTGCTTTGTACCTAAGGCAAAACCCTGATTTGAAGGCTATATAAAGGAGACATCTAGCATTGAGAAAACCTAATCCCCACACGTCTGTGTGCTACTAGTGCGCTCGCTAGAGTCGATCTCCATTAACCTTTGATTTTCTTCTCTAAAATCAGGTTAACGACTTAAAGACTTCATTGGGATTGTGAAGCCAGACCGATACTACTTTATCGTAGTTGTGTGATCTGATCTTGCATCTTCTATCATACGAGTACAATCGTTTGATTGGCTTGAGATCGTGAGAGTTCTTCGATAGGCAAGATAAAGAAGTCACAAACATCTTCCTCTCACTGTTTGTGATTCCTCGACAATCTGCTTGTGTAGTCAGGAAGGATTGTAGAGAGGTGATTAATTAATCTAGGTTGTTCTTCGGGAATATAAGACCGGATTATCAATTGGTTCATGTTCACCTTGATTTTATATCTTAAGACGGAATAAAACCTAGGGTTTATCTGTGGGAGACAGATTTATCCTTTGATAGACTTTTCTGTGTGAGACAGATCTGTTTATTATCAAGTCTGTGATTTTGAGTTACAACAACTCTTGGTTGTGGGTGAGATCAGCTAAGGGAATCAAGTGCGCAGTATCCTGCTGGGATCAGAGGCGTAGGAGTACAACTGTACCTTGTATCAGTGGGAGATTGATAGGGGTTCAACTATAGTCCAGTCCGAAGTTAGCTTGGAGTAGGCTAGTGTCTGTAGCGGCTTAATACAATGTGTATTCAATCTGGACCAGGTCCCGGGGTTTTTCTGCATTTGCGGTTTCCTCGTTAACAAAATTTCTGGTGTCTGTGTTATTTCTTTTCCGCATTATATTTGTTATATAATTGAAATAATACAGGTTGTGCGTTCGTGATCATCAATTGGAAATCCAACCTTTGGTTGTTGATTGATATTGATTGATCCTTGGACATTGGTCTTTGGTACCGTCCAAGTATTCCTTGTATTTGATAAAGACTCGCTATTGTTTTTATCTTGAGTAAAAATCAAATCAAGAGAGAGATATTAACTCCTTGAGATACTTTTATCTAGATTGATTCTGACTGTCTAGTTGATTCTCTAGCAAAGTATTTCGGAGTTAGTCCATACAGATTGCTAAGAAAAATATTGGGTGGTGTTGTTAGACCCACGCTTTTTCAACTTAAAACACGTAAGATAACACTTACTTGCATTTTTAAAGCATAAGCACGACCAGGATTCCTGTCAACAATTATGTGGCCGAATTTCTTCCATATTTTCTCGTACAAGCCTGCATATCCAATGGGAATGCTGAACCCACCAACTTGTTCATGATACGGGAGTGATGCATAAAATGGAGGATCAAAAGAAACTCCTGCACTTGGATATTCATGCACCACTATACGGTTCTCAGTTACTGGGGCAGCTTCTACAATCAGGACAACAGTTTCTTCAGTATTCTCTACTGGTGGCTCGGTTTCTTCTATCATTGAACCCGCAAAAATTGGGGTTTCCAAAACTTCAGTGACAACCTTCTCATGGTATTGAAGTGCAGGGATGGTTGTCTCTTCATCAATAACTCCAGGGCAACTCGAGTTATCCTTATTGGTTTCAGTATCCTCAACTTCGGTATTTGACACCTAATACGAAGATTACATGAGGTTAGAGCAATCTAAACATGAAAACAAATGAGATCATATACAATATAAAAGCAGTATAACATCATCAAGGTTCATCATTATACACTCAAGGCACGAGCAAATAGCATGGAAGTCATGAAAATACGTTTTGCGGCAAGCTCGTCTGAAGAGACTGTACTCTTCCCTGTACTAGATGACGAACTGGGAGCAATCTACAAGGAATCTGAAGATGAGTTATATACCATTCTCTTCGTATGGATGTCCTCTACCACATGTCAAAATTTCATGACAACCCGATGAACGAACAAGCATATGTAGTCAAAAATTTGAGCAACATACCGTCTGAAAAAGTTCTGAAAATCTCCTGGAAGTTTATTGTTTCGCCTTTTTCAGGCCCTGAACGTGCTCAAAACTTAAAAATATTCTTTGCTAAATCTTGGAAATTTTTCGGGCTTGAAGATGCATATGCAGATCATGAAAATCTGACTCCAGATGAAGGTTTTACGGTGTTTTTGCTAAAAACCTGGGTTATGAATTTTCTGACGACGAATTTAGGCAAAGTTTTTCGTATATGCACATGGATTCTCATTCATTCATTCACAAATAAATAATTTCATACTTCTATGAATATTTTACAAGATATGTGCTTACTTGGGGAGTT
Source organism: Papaver somniferum (assembly GCF_003573695.1). Taxonomy (NCBI): domain Eukaryota; kingdom Viridiplantae; phylum Streptophyta; class Magnoliopsida; order Ranunculales; family Papaveraceae; genus Papaver; species Papaver somniferum. Next base: position 91,347,950 of record NC_039358.1, read on the forward strand.
TCCGAAGCGTTCAAAGAGTTGGGGTTGTCCGTGTCAACATCAAGAGGCTCATTGCTTTCATTCGGTTATGAGCCTTTGAAATTTCCTCCATCTCTATTCTCAGAGGATGACCGAGTATCAGAACTCTCCACCTCCATGGAGACATCCTCCTGGAAAAATTCTCAAACAATTAGCATTTTACATATGAAGCATTATATTTGGCTACGAGGAAGAGTACTCACAACATTTTCTTCTTCAAAGCTCGAATCAGAAATTGTCTGCCCAGCAGTAGAGAATTGAAGACCATCAATACTAGACGGAGCAAAATTCTGTAACCAAATAACAAATATTGGTTTTACGATCCTAGTAATACGGATAGAAGAAGTCACGGCGGAAAAGGTGTCGACAACTCACCAAAGAAACAACCGGGGACTTTATGGTGTTAGGCAGCAACTTACAATTCTTGTTCCTACCTTCTCCACCATGAATGACTGTTTCAGCTTTTGAGAAATTCACTTCAAGACGAGGTCTCACAACATGACCTTCCTGCAAAAGAAATTGAGGTGATAATCAAAGGCAATTATTTCAATATTACGAAGAATGTGCAAAAGATACATACTGGTGAACGTCCTGGAGATGTCTTTCGCTTATCGATGCCGGAGATGTGTTTCAAATTGGGTCGAGAAGCAATCATATAAGTGGAAGGAGGCTCTTTCAACAAAGTTTGACTAACCCTTACGAAATCATGTAAGCGTTCAAATTTATGGTTACATAAATCTATATAACCTGGAGTTACATATGTAACTCGGTCAGCACAAGGGAACCAATAAGAGCTTCCTTCGACATGTGTACGGTCTAAACAAGTCTTAATCTGTTCCATCGACGGTTTGCTCCTCCGAAAAGTTGGAACGCACTGATCCATACCCATCTGACGGGCTGCTCTGTCAATATTGTATTCCTCCACCGAAAAGTCTCCATATGTTGCTGCTATTAAATAACCTGGAGTGCAGCTCAACATGAAGGATCTTTCACCATGCTCAAGTCAGCACCAGATTTCAAAGCCATGCTTTCTCCAGCATTGAAAGTTGTCAATTGGGAAACATGAGGAGGAATCAGCACCCAGGTTCGGAAGTTAAACTCAGACTCATCGTCTACAACATCAATGAAACACGTCTTGGATTGAGGCTTTTTTGTTGACCAGCGCATAATCTTAGTGTTATCCTTCTCGGGGAAAATATGTCGAGAATCAGAAACATTCAACCCTTGCAAGATACTACGGGGATAGGTGCATACTTCGCAAAGCGTTCCCACATCAAGGCCTGGAGAAACATCGTATTGGCGTAGCATTCAATCTTCATAAAGCCGTTCGAAACAATGGAGTCTATAACCAAGGAGTCCAGGTTAGAGTACAATGAACCCAAGAATAAGCTACATATGGGAAGTTGTTCACCTTGAGCCATCTTAATGGCAAAAGGGATTACAAACGGCTTTAGCAAAGTTCTGGCGTCTTCGAACACGTCCCTGGACAGCCATAAACACAAGAAAACAACAATATACAACATACCGTCAGGTTCGTCGAGAGGGACATCTCGTGGCCACCAGTGTGTTAATCAGTGAGCATAACAACCTTTGCCAGAAGCCTTGTTAATTCTCTCCATCTCAACTGTTAAGGTGTTAGAAATTGCTTTCTCCTCCGTCGAAATCTCTTCAGGAAAGTTACCTGTGATTGGAAGATGCAATAAAGCAACTACATCTTCCAAGGTAATAATAAACTCTCCCTAGCTGCGATATAAAGGTATGAGTTGGAATGCACCAGCGAGCTATAAGGGCCAAAATACCTCGTGCATCATGAAAAATATACAAATCTCCGGATGATTGAATAGCTCTGGTAACCTGTGCTCTATCCAGCATAGCTCTAACACGAGGAAAACCCAGCATGTGTCTTGCCCATCCAGAAAATTTCTCTAAAGGTTGTCGAGAGAGTTTGAGTTCTATAATTGAGGCAAGGAAAAGTCCTCGTTCAAGGCAAAGCCGAATAGATGCTCGAGGAGTCACCAACTTCTTTTGAGTAACCGTTTTGGGATTTATCAAAAGGCGGAATGCTGAAGTTCTGAGACGTCTTTTAGTGTCTTGCTGAACCGCGAAGAATGCATCATCTATATTAGGAACATTTTTGATTCTAGGTGCTTCTTTTTCTTCATCACCAATAATAGAAGTCTCGTCCATACACGTATCACTGGAAGTGTCATTTTCCTGAGAATCGGACATCCTTGCGAAGTAGCTGTAATGTGCACAAAGCATTCTACTTCAATATATCGGCATACCAGGTGCAAACTTCGACAATATGATGGGTCATATAATCTGACAACATGATACTTATGGAGACATCTCCAAAAATGGTAATTGTCAACTCTTACCTCTTTACAATTCCACTAACAATAGTGATTGTTCCGCAAGGGTTAACACTCCAAAATTAGTTCGCTTCTTGAAACCTACAATAACGAACGAAGCTTTATTAATTTTTGAAATCGATTTTTCATAAAATCATAGACACAATTATAGATGGTGGATTTTCGACAAGGGCTAAAATCGTAAACTCATAATTACACGAAGCTCTGATCCAGCAATCAGACGTGAGTATCGAGACACGGGTCACTTATCGAATTCTCAACGGAGAGTACTTTCTCTCAGAGTACATGTAGATATGTAGTCTCACGACTGGACAACGGCATATCTCATGAATACTGAATACTTTCAGTGATTATTTCTATATAGTATCACGAGATGGACGGCTGCTAGACAGCTTGCTCTGCTAGTATAAAGCGATAACGTCTTCAGGAACAAACAACGAATTTACCCTGACTATATAAAGGATATGACTTACCGACAAGCTCATATAGGGATAATTAATGCTCCTAGACAGCTTGCTTTGCTAGTATAGAGCCACAAAGTTAATTATTCCTAATTACAGTTGCTCCTATTCCATGGTCGAATCCACGGCTGGTCCCATGGAATGGCAATAACAATTTTTCTGATTCTATGATCGAATCCACGGCTTGATCTCATAGAATAGCAATAACTATATTATCTCATTCCTCTGATTTCCTGATCGAATCTACAACTGGTCTCATAAATGGTAATAGATAAATCTTAATTACTCCGATTCTATGGTCGAATCTACGATCCCATGGAATGGTAATGCTCACTTTATTATTCTGAATTCGTAGTCGAATCCTCAGCTGATCCTATGAATTAATAATAAACATCTTATTACTCAGTTTTGTGAATTATTCTCCACTGAATTCCACAATTAATAATAAATAATCAACAACCGGGCGTCTGAGCTACCTCTAAGTAAGCCCCGATTCAAATGGTGAAAGTGTATTCAACGACGATACACTAACAGTCACCGCACGAACGAGTATTTCAAAATACAACGAAATGATGAACCTATGCAAAATAGGGAAGAAAATAATAAATAATTAAAAATATTAAATATTGACCAAGGTGCTGGGAACACGGACACACGACCTACCGACCGTGTCGTGGTCAGTTCCACGCCAGTTTTATATTTTTAATACATTTTTATTATTTTCCATGATTTGATAAAAATTCTCTCATCTGATCAAATCTCCTTCGTCTCGAGGAAGCTCCTCGGTTTCATGGTACTTCCATAAATCCATAACAAATAATATAAAATTAAGGAAAGGAGTGTGGGGCGTGACCATGCCTTGGTCCCAGCCGGCCCCACACCCCACGGTTCCTTATTATTTTATTATTATTATTATTATTTCTCTAATTTCATGAAAAAACTCCTTGATTTCATGGTATTTTTGCACAAATCATCATATAATAATAAAATAAAATAAAATTATGAAAACTTGTGGGACCGAGCCACTAACCGGTCGGCTATGCCCTAGCCGATCCCACACGCCCTTTGCTTTATTATTTTATTATTATTTATCCTATTTTTCCTTGAATTAATCAAATTCCTTGATTTTATGGTATTTCTCTCAAATTAGGAAAAATTCCCTCAAATCATCAAAAATACCTAAAAAATATTAAAAAATTATAAAAAACTCGTGGGACCGGGCCATAGCCGGCCGGCCATGCCTCCATGGTCCCAAACGCCCGTGTTTTTATTATTTTAATATTTTTCTTCCATGAACTCATGAATACTCCTTCAATTCATGGAAACTCTCTAAATTCATCAAAATTCTCAAAATTCATGAATTTTTCATAAAATCATCAAAATATTATAAAATTAAGGAAAAGGCACCACGGGACCGTGGTCACGACCGGCCGACCATGCCTTGACCACAGCGGTCCCACGCCTCCTCATTCCTTATTTTATGATTATTTTTCATCATCTCATGGTGTTTTCCTCAGTTTCGTCGAAACCCTAATTTTGGCATATTTTCTCAAATGGATGCTCAATTTCACGCCAGAAAATATCAAAATTCTCAGGACTGAGACGCGGACGCCTTGCGGACACGAGCACGCTATCTTGACCGACCAAGATTGGCTCTTTGGCTCAAGGAGGCCGGTCTCATCAATTTTCACAGTTTTGACCTAATTTGCACAATCGCTCGTATTAGGTCCAAAACTCTTCCAAACACTTTGGATTTTCATGAAGTGATCGTCAGGCGGTCACGTGACAACCCAGGGCCGGTTTCATGACTTAATGGTCGGTCCCTCGAGGTAGAAGACGTCTGATCAACAAGCAGTACAACCTCCAGCCTTCCACAAACGCTATTGCAGAAGGGAGCAAACGAAAAGTTGAACCGCCATGCAAGCATAGCTCAGCTCCTTCAAAAGCACAAAGGAAGGATAACCAAGATTCACAAACCTCGACCTAGCATAAACAAACGGGAAATGATCGGACAGACTCAAACCTCCCTGAAGTGATCGAGTTACCGGTAGTATGGGTGCAAGATGATACAATCAACTTGATGTTCATCAAACAGAGCCAACTGAAGCAAGATGGAGAACCCCAGGTACTGTCATCTTCATGGATTCATCAATCATCCAACAAGTAACTGCAATACTTTGAAGCACATCTTCAAATAGAAGGTATATCTACACAAGATTCAACTGGGGACTGAAGGAGTACACAGATCCTCTCCTAATCAATACCTCGACTCTCTGAAAAACCTGTCAAAGAGGCAGTTCAATCCTTGGTCGAATGTGGATTGCTCTATCCGTCGAAGGCACAAAGGAGAGACATGTTCACAGCACTGAACCATATCGTGTCAAGAAGTTCATTCCGGAAATACTTCTTGAGCCTCCATCCACAGATCAAGATATGTTCGACTGGGGACTGCTTACCATACTCGATCTCAGAAGAAACGAATTCGGGAGAACGTTGGTCCATGCTGGTACCTCTATCAACACCATTCCATTGAAAACCCTCGGAGCCGCAGGAAGCACTCAACAACAAGCTAGTCGTGATCCCATCTCAATCAGAGACCTTGAAGGATCACTAAGAAATATTTATGGTTAAATCACTCTCAAGGTGGACATAAGCTTAACCTGGACAGAAACCAAGTTTCACATAATCAGGATGATCCAGAATATGACATGTTTTTCAAACGAGCGTGGATCCATGTTGACAAAGTGTCTTTGGTTGCACATCACGGACATCCCATCATCAGAGCACTTGGAGGAATTTCGAACTTTGACGAGATTGAAGCAAGAACCTGCAAAATATGCATAGAAATTCATCAAGAGGTTCCACACTCAGGAAAGTCTCATTCCTCCCGTGTCTATGTCATTTATTTCCTCACATGTTATTCTAGCATGGGGACTTAATTCTGCTAGCAACTCTGTAAGACGTTATAAATGGTAACTTCACCGCATTAGCATTTTACCAACTGGTTGAATCTAACATTTTTCCGAATCGAGCACTGAGACGTTCATTGCTGAGATAATATCCAAACATGGAAAAGAACACTTTGGGAGTTTCTACATAGCCTTGCAGGATTGTCCATGTGTGCCACAAAATTAGAAAGCTCTGATTTCTGCACAAGTGTTGAATCCCACTGCTGTAACGAAAGGAATGCTGAATCAACAGAAGATAGTCGGGGCCCAGAAGATCAAACCTAAGACATGCTCAAGGGGTATGACGCTTCAACACTCAAGAAGCCTTCAAATTGTACTCTCAATCAAAGAGTACACCTTTGATAATGGCACCTCTGGATTCGACACAAATATCTCGACAGATTCAACACCAGCACGATCGACACTACATTCGATAAGTCTTCATTATCTCAGTATAAGATTTCTGAAGCAGATGCAACATCATTCATACATGAATGTCACCAACTCCTTCAACATACACTGTGAAACCTGAGAACAGAGATTACAAAGCCACTTCACGATACAGTCATGCTTTCAAGAGCACTCAAGTTGAACTCCCAGTATACTGGATTCTCAACTCAGTTCGTCAATATAAATGCTCACTGAATGAAGGAGCAATGAATAATCATGGTTCCAGCCTTTTCGGTCTCTGGAGCAGCTCTGGCCATGACATCGACATCAACAAGGATATCTGGTGGAAATCCTTCCATGGTCTCAGCATCAATAAGAATGTATGGAGAAAACTCAATCGTGATCTTAGCATCAACAACGGGAGAAACATCCTCATGACATGGCTTCATCAACTTATCATTCTCTGAAGTGTTACACATGAAGCGGGCTTCTCCAAGCACTAATGATTCATATCAAGATATATAGACGTGAAAACACAATAGCATGAGCATCTTCCGAAAGCTTTCATGGTGGACGGTCACAAGCCAAAGTCTTCTACAAGATGTTCTACAGATAAAGTACAACATACTTCAGACCATGGGTTTACAAAAACGTGCCAATGAGTGAGGAATATGACAATACTTAAACAAAATATTTTCTTCTATATCTCTTCTACAACATACCAAAAGGGCGCATCAATCGGACATACGAGCTAAAAGATATGGCCTTTACTGTCAGGTCTACGAGATCTGAAAAATCTGTTCGGGATTACAAATTACAAATGTGCACGCCTCGTTGGATGACTTCTACAACTCCAAATTGAGTGATTATTTTATCATGTGATAACTTAATCTCTTAGCTTCAAAAGTTGGGGTCAAGCATCGAATTCCGACGTCGTATGAGGTTTCTACAGCTTCCAGAGCATACAACGCGCAACCAGAGATTCGTGGACGGGATTCATAACTTCCACAATCGATCGGTGTCCACTAGGTATTTTCGCTAAGTCCTTCATCAAGGTACCTCCAACTTCGACCACCTAGGTCTTTACATCGATTTTTTTACCAGGGTCCTCTATCTAGGTCTTGACAGAAGAAGGGAAAACGAAAGAGGGAGATTCAACAATATACTGGGGACTGTCGGTCCACCGATCATGACGATCAATTTCACATCCCAACACTCGTGGTGTCGGGATCTCCAGTGCTAATCATTCATCATAAAAGGAATGCTACCACCGGGACATGAAACCATGGTCATTACATCATCCCCTCTTGAGAGCAACCTCAGTTATGGTCCCATGACTAGGGTTTCAGAAGTAATGTTTCTATGACTGACAGAAACAAGGTGGTAATCAAGCACCATGCTCATGTGCCAATCAAGGAGTCCTGATCTCAATTTAATCAATTACATCAATCCTTCACCAACCGTTCAAGACACAAGCGAATGGTTTAAGTATGCAACATGAGTGTTTTACAACAAGCCCGTCTGAAATAATTTTATGCTGTCCTGTACAAACCGACGATCTGGGAGAAATTTGTGAATAATCTAGGTATGGGTCCTATACCATTCTCTTCTTATGGATGTCCTCTACAACATATCCAAAATTCACAACAATTGGAGAAACGAGCGAAGAGTTGTGGCCAAAACATTGGACCCCATGCCAGCTGTAAATTTTCTGAAGGTTTCCTGGAAGTTTACTGTTTCATCGATTTAGGATCCTAAACAAGCTCTAAACTCAAAAATATTCTTCACTAAAGCTTGGAAATTTCCTGGGCTTGGGGATACATATGCATATGTCGAAAATACGACCCCAAACGAAGATTCTACAGCGTTTTTACTAAAGGCTGAAGTCTGAAATTTCCTGGTGACGTATTTCGGCAAAATTACTCGTGTATTCACATGGGTTTTCATTCATTCACTCACAAATCAGAAATTTCATACTTATATGAAGAGGTCACAGGAGATATACTTACTAGGGGAGTCTCTAAACCATTTGAGGGTTCGGCAATGTTGGAATCTCCGTTGGCGACTCCATTATCTTCATTCGGTTCGGGATTTTGGGAACTCTCCATATTGTCATATCCCAAAGAAGAGCACGCTTCATCAACATAATGCTTATATGCCATGACTTCTTCCTGGGTTCGTTAACAACAATTATTATTATGTCATTCAAGGAGATGCCACGTCACGTGCACGAAAAAGGGTACTTACATCGACTTCTTCATCAGTGCTGGATTCATGAATTGTTTGCCCGGGAACAAGTTGAAGACCGTCAATCGATGGAGAAAAAGTCTGAAAAGAAGTTACAAACCTTGATCCCATGATCCTAATTACACGGCTAAAGTCATGACACAAGGAGCGGCTGGGGACTGCACGTCATTTGCTAACACCCTATAGTCCTTACTTCTGGGTTCTCCTTTCCCGTAGATTTTCCTCCATTTCCATGGAGTCTACATTGATCCGGGATCTCACTACACGATCATCCTATGGTAAATCTAACGGAATAACCAGTAATACAACTCAGTATGAAGGATCTCTCACCACTCAGAGCACATCGTTCATACAAAGCGCAGGATTCGACAGAACAATGAATCATGGATTAAAGGTGCTCACAACAACGTCTAAAAAAATGGTAATCCTCCACTCTTACCTATTTACGTTTCACGAACTTAGTGATAATAACGTAAAACCCTCGAAAAACTTGCTCGCCTCTTCAAACTTGCCAAGATGAGCAAAATTCATTATCTAAAACCAGCACCTGACTTTTCATGAAACTATGAATAATTCACATAACCTTTCATATGAACATTCGCTGGTTTTCTACATGTGTGCATACACTATAATATCGCCAAACTCATAAGACATTATTTCACCATGTATAATTGTCTACTTTCAACAGTTGTTCAAAATCAAAACATGATTTTACAAAATATGTAAATATTTAACATGAAACCCATGTAAATTTGAAAAATATATCTGCATACTTTTTCTCCTTCGCGCGAGCATCTGTCTTTGAAGCGAGCGTATATTTTCAAAATTTTGTGAACGCTCACATGTTGAAAATAAAAAAATTTCATGAAAGCTCATAGACAAAAATTTTATTAACAGACGCACGTCTTTTCAAAAAAAAAAATTTCTCTCGTGCGAGCATTCACCTTTGGAACGAGAGTTTATTCCATTTTGTGAAATCTCACAAAGATAAAATTTTGGTTTTCGTGAAAGCTCATAAACAAAACTTTATATCATTAGACTTAAGTCTATTTTGTTTGTTCTTTAAACTAATGAACAAACGAGTGTCTATTCCTAAAATAAGGATTTCCTTATTGGGCCCGGCCCGCGAATCCTAATCGACCATGGACTCGTCGTCCAAACCAGTGGATCAACACCAATTTATGCTCATCAAATGATGCTCCAATCATGACATTGAAGCCTTCATCAAGTCATGGTTTGCTCATGCTCTTTAAATCCGATAACGTCTCAACTTACGACTAAGTTCAATTACTGGTATTATTATTTATGGCCGGAAAATCACCATTTAATGCTGACTGAGGAACACAACTTTCCTCAGTAAGCAGGGGACTTAATGTAGATGGTGGATTTTCGACAAGGGATAAAATCGTAAACTCATAATTACACGAAGCTCTGATCCAGCAATCAGACGTGAGTATCGAGACACGGGTCTCTCATCGAATTCTCAACGGAGAGTACTTTCTCTCAGAGTACATGTAGATATGTAGTCTCACGACTGGACAACGACATATCTCATGAATACTGAATACTTTCAGTGATTATTTCTATATAGTATCACGTGATGGACGGCTCCTAGACAGCTTGCTCTGCTAGTATAGAGCGATAACGTCTTCAGGAACAAACAACGAGTTTACCCTGAATATATAAAGGATATGACTTACCGACAAGCTCATATCGGGATAATTAATGCTCCTAGACAGCTTGCTCTTCTAGTATAGAGCCACAAAGTTAATTATTCCTACTTACAATTGCTCATATTCCATGGTCGAATCCATGACTGGTCCCATGGAATGGCAATAAAAATTGTTCTGATTCTATGATCGAATCCACGACTTGATCTCATAGAATAACAATAACTATATTATCTCATTACTCCGATTTCATGATCGAATCCACAACTGGTCTCATAAATGGTAATAGATAAATCTTAATTACTCCGATTCTATGGTCGAATCTACGATCCCATGGAATGGTAATGCTCACTTTATTATTCTGAATTCGTAGTCGAATCCTCAGCTGATCCTATGAATTAATAATAAACATCTTATTAATTAGTTTTGTGAATTATTCTCCACTGAATTCCACAATTAGTAATAAATAATCAACAACCGGGCGTCTGAGCTACCTCTAAGTAAGCCCCTATTCAAATGGTAAAAGTGTATTAAACGACGATACACTAACAGCCACCGCACGAACGAGTATTTCAAAATACAACGAAACGATGAACCTATGCAAAATAGGGAAGAAAATAATAAACAATTAAAAATATTAAATATTGACCAAGATGCTGGGAACACGGACACATGACCTACCTACCGTGTCGTGGTCAGTTCCACGCCAGTTTTATATTTTTAATACATTTTTATTATTTTCCATGATTTGATGAAAATTCTCTCATCTGATCATATCTCCTTCGTCTCGAGGAAGCTCCTCGGTTTCATGGTACTTCCATAAATCCATAACAAATAATATAAAATTAAGGAAAGGAGTGTGGGGCGTGACCATGCCTTGGTCCCAGCCGGCCCCACACCCCACGATTCCTTATTATTTTATTATATTATTATTATTTCTCTAATTTCATGAAAAACTCCTTGATTTCATGGTATTTTTGCACAAATCATCATATAATGATAAAATAAAATTATGAAAACTTGTGGGACCGGGCCACTAGCCGGCCGGACATGCCCTAGCCGGTCCCACACGCCCTACGCTTTATTATTTTATTATTATTTTTCCCATTTTCCCTTGAATTCATCAAATTCCTTGATTTTATGGTATTTCTCACAAATTATGAAAAATTCCCTCAAATCATCAAAAATACCTAAAAAATATTAAAAATTATAAAAAAACTCGTGGGACTGGGCCATAGCCGGCCGGCCATGCCTCCATGGTCCCACATGCCCGTGTTTTTATTATTTTAATATTTTGCTTCCATGAACTCATGAAAACTCCTTCAATTCATGGAAACTCCCTAAATTCATCAAATTTCTCAAAATTCATGAATTTTTCATAAAATCATCAAAATATTATAAAATTAAGGAAAGGGCACCACGGGACCGTGGTCACGACCGGACGACCATTCCTTGACCACGGCGGTCCCACGCCTCCTCATTCCTTATTTTATAATTATTTTTCATCATCTCATGGTGTTTTCCTCAGTTTCGTCGAAACCCTAATTTTGGCATATTTTCTCGAATGGATGCTCAATTTCACGCCAGAAAATATCAAAATTCTCAGGACTGAGACGCGGACGCCTTGGGGACACGAGCACGCTATCTTGACCGACCAAGATTGGATCTTTGACTCACGGAGGCCGGTCCCATCAATTTTCACAGTTTTGACCTAATTTGCACAATCGCTCGTATTAGGTCCAAAACTCTTCCAAACACTTTGGATTTTCATGAAGTGATCGTCAGGCGGTCACGTGACAACCCAGGTCCGGTTTCATGACTTCATGGTCGGTCCCTCTCCTTGTCATTATTAATTAGGTTTTCTCACCTAAGGCTCAGACGAGCATTTTTGAATAAATGATTAAGCCAGCATTTAATCATTATTCCACCAACAAATCGTCAACTCTTCAGGAGTTCTTAGTATTTTCTCACGTGAGCATATGGACACTACATGGTTGATCCACGATCCCGTGTAGTCGCTCCCTCCTTCGTCCCATGGTTAAACTTCTGACGAACCATGAATTGATCATCAATTGATCAAATTAGGGTTTCTGAATCCAAGGATCATCATTCCAGATTCCAACCTTAATAATTTTACGACGGCCTCATGGTCATTAATTTTATTAATTATGTTCGGTTCAACGACCAGTATTCTAATTAATATTTTTGGTACGCTGCCAATAATCCATCAGATGAGCAACACATGCTCAGACGATCAAATATTCAACAATTCATCACATGAGCAACACTTGCTCAGATGATAAATAATTGCTCAAACCAAGAAATATTGGTTCAAAAATCAAATTTCAACGATCCATCGAATGTGCAATACTTGATCACTTCGTCGTAAGAATTATACCTCTGTCTCATGACATGTTCAATTCATGAGTTTCAGAACATCATGTTCGACACTCAGCAACTACATGGACTCATCGTCCCATCAAACCACGAAGTCATCAATTGACTAACAAACCACGAGACGTCAATCGTGTCACTTGGGGGGATATCACTTAGGGTTTTGGTCTGGAGGTTTACGGCACGTGTGTTCAAACACACGATGGAATGTGAGCAAGTCGTGCAATCAGTTGAAGGAATTCACGAGGTAGTGGGTGGAAAATCGACCAAGTCTCCACACGTTGAGCAACTGGTTTCAAACACGATCTCCACTTCCCCACTCCTTGATTCCATCAACTGTCACACTTCATGGAATCATGGTGTCTAAAATTCCAACAATATAAATAAGTATCTGAATCATGATTGAATCATCAACATCAACAGTATCATCAATCTCACATCTCATCGACAACACGAGATCATCAACTCATCAATTGAGCAACTACTCTCAATTGAGCAATTTCAATTATTCAGAGCTTATCATATTCAGAATTCACACACCCACAATCTCGATCACCATTGATCTCACACATTTCTCAGCTTCCCTCCTACAGATCAACCCATCCTCTCTTGTGACCGAATTTACTCTGGAACGGTCATTGTCTTGATTTAGTCCGGAGTACTACAGATTGGTCTCTCGAATCTAAAGCACCCCCTTTGTAGCGGTGCATCTGTGTGAGGTTTAACATTTCGCTCGGTTCGAGGAGTCTCCTTCGTACGGTCGTCTCCTCAATTCCTTAAAAACCAGCAAATCGTTTTTCCTCATCTACAACAATTTTCATAGTATAAACATCCACAACTGAACTATGAAATTTACACCAAGACAATATTTCATCATAAATAAGTTGTCTAATTTCGAGGGTTACTCAAAACCCACGTTTAGATTTTGCAAAGCAATAATTAATGAAAATTACTCACGTAAATTTTCAATTTTTTTTTAATGAGAAAAAACTCATGTGAATAAAATATGTCATCATATTTTGCATAATATGTCACAGCTACATATATAAAAAAAATTTATTTTCTTTCGTACGAGCATTTTTCTTTAAAACGAAGGTTTATTTTGGTTTTGTGAAAACTCACATGTTTTAAAGATAATGTTTTGGTTTCCATGAAAGCTCATAAACAAAATTTATCACTGGACACAGGTCTATTTCCAAAGAAAAATCTCTCTCAAAGTTAGGGATTGTTGCTAGTTTCTTAAACTAACGATCGAATGAACATACGTTCCTAAAACAAGGGTTTTTCATAAAACTCACATCCAAAGTATGTATATGCACATATTATTTTATGATGAACAATACATGAACAAACAACAAGCTTTTGAAAAATAAATAAATTGCGTACCTGACGTGTCGGCCGGAAGTTGGCCGGACGGTGATCAGACGGCCGGCGATGTCGACTTCCGACGAATTTTCTCCTCTCCCTACTGACGACGTGAATATGTGAAGGGGATGAAGCTGGTGGACGTGTGGGAAGAAATAATTAAAAAAAAAAGGAATTAATCCCTTTTATACCAAATTTTATTTCCAAAACCTAATTCCATAAGGATTTCCTTATCGGGCCCGGCCCGTGAATCCTAAACCGACCAAGGTTCCACCATCGAATCAACGGTTATACACCAATTTATGCTCGCAGGATGATGATCTATTATGCCACTGGGGTTTTCGCTCAAACCATGGTTTTATCATTCGGTCGAAATCAGATAACATCTTATCTTATGACTAAGTTCAATTACTTATTTTTATCTGTACCTGGAAAATCACCATTCAATGCTGACTGAGGAACATGACTGTTCCTCACTAAGCAGGGGACTTAATGTAGATGGTGGATTTTTGACAAGGGTAAAATCGTAAAACCGTAATTATGCATACTCCGGATCCGGAAATCGGATGAGTATTGAGACTCATGTCTCTCAACAAAGTGTGAAAGCTCATGCCATAAAATCTCTGACTGAGAAGGTTGTGTATCGGAGTATCTGCAGATGTGTAGTCTCCCAGCTGAGGCCACGACACATCTCATGAATACTAAGCAATTTCAATAATTATTTCTATATAGAATTGAAAGATTGGACGGCTCATGGACATCATGCCTGCTAGTATAGAGCGACAACGTCTTCAGTATGCAACCATGTTTTCCCTGACTATATAGGAGAAATATGATACTCCATCAAGTTCATATTGCTCAACTCTCAGATAATTAATGCTCCTAGATAGGAAACCCTGCTTGTATAGAGCCATTAGTTAATTATCTTTAATCGCCTGAATATCCAGCAATATTCTACGATTCTTCGTTATATTTCGTCATTTCAATTCGTGGTTCTTCCCAGCAGAATTCCACGAGTTAGTGATGAATATTCAACGAAACAGGCATCTGAGCATCGAATAAGCCATGACTAAAATGGTGCAAGTGTACTTATCAATAACGCACACACACCAGCATTTGAATGCGCAAACGAGCATTTCACAAATACGAATGAACGGTGAACCTATGCATAATAGGAAGGAAAAATAATAATAATAAAATATTAGCACAGGCACCAGGGACTGGACTCACCAGCCGGCCGGCCAGGCCGTGACCAGTCCCACGCCCAATTTTATATTTTATCATATTTTATTATTTTTCCCTGATCTCATGAAAATTCTCTCGTTCGAGCAAATCTCCTTCGATTCAAGGAAATTCTTTAATCTCATGATATTTCTTTATGTCAAGAAAATAATAAAATTAGGGAAAGGTGTCACGGGACCGAGCACCATCCAGCCGACCATGCCTTGGACGTTTCCGGTCCCACACTCCATCATTCCCTAATTTATTATTATTTTATTTCTCTCATCTCATGGAAGTTCCCTAATTTCATAAAACTCTCCGGTTTCATGGGATTTCCCTCAATTCAGAGAAAATACGCAAAATTACATAAAACTGGGAAAGTGTGGGACCGTGCCTGTCAGCCGGCCGTCCATGCCCTAGGTGTGTCCGGTCCCACACCTTGCAATTCCCTGTTTTATTTATTATTTTTCATCATCTTATGTATTTTTCCTAGTTTCAGCAAAACCCTGGATTCTGCATATTTTCTCAAAATGTTGCTCAAACGCGCATCGGAAAATATTGAAACTATGAGGACTGAGACACGGACACTATGGTGACACGGGAACATCCCCTTGACCGACCAAGGATGACCCTAAGGCTTGCAAATAGCCGGTCCCACACGTTTTAATGATTTTAACCTAATTTTCTCAATTGCTCATATTAGGTTCCAACTCTTTCCAAACAATTGGGGGTTTGCTCAAAAGACCATCAATTGGTCCCATGACCTCTTGGTCGGTCCCTCATATTTTTATGGCTAGGTTTTATTATCTGTCGCTCACACAAGCATTATTTTAATAAATGATTAAACCAGCATTTAATCATTCTTTCACCAACTGGTCCTCAAGAGACTTTGGTATTTTGCTCATTCGAGCATCTGGGAGTTACATGGTGGAGTCATCATCCCATTTAGCCGGTCCCTGCTTCACTCGGCGATTGATTTTGAATAAATCATCATTTCATTAAAATTAGGGTTTTTGAATCCAGGGCTCTGCAAAAACATGATTCTGAGCAGATTAAAAAACTGATAATTTTATGTTGATTCCATGATCAACACTTTTATTTATTATGCTCGACCCAACAGTCAGTATCTTAAATTAATATTTTATTTGGTCCTGCTACCAACAATTCATCAAATGAACAATATTCGCTCAAACCGGTAATATTTGCTCGAATTAGCAATATTTGCTTGAACCAGCAATATTTGCTCAGATTCAAGAATATTGGATCAACTATCAATATTCAACAATTCAGCAACACAGTTTGCTCGTCTTAGGTAATCAACATAATAATACCTCGTCTCAGCATACATATTTAATTCATGAGTTTCAAAACATTTGCAAATCATGTTCAACTCAGCAATACATGGATTCACCGTCCCATAAAGTCAGCAACTGACTCCACAATCACGAGATATCAATCGTGTCACATGGGGGGATATTAACTAGAGTTTTGGTCTGGCGGTCTATGGCACCTGTGTTCACCTACGACGAGAATGTGAGCAAGTTGTGCAATCAGTTGGAAGAGTCATCAAAGTAGTGGGTGGATAATTAACCAAGTCTCCGCACGATGAGCAACTGGTTTTAACACGATTTCCCACTTCCCCACTCTCTGATTCCAGCAACTGTCACACTTCATGGGATCATGGTGTTTTTAATTTAGTAATATAAAAAGACCTCTGAATCATGATTGAAAGGACAAGATTCGAATACTCGAACATTCGTCTAAACAAGGAATTTCTCGGCAAGTTCATACGGACAATCTTTCATCTACACGAACTCATCGTCTGAGCAATCACTCTCAATTGAGAAAAAATCAATTATTCAGAGCGTTCTTACGATGAATTCACAACACACCTATAATCTCAGATCACCATTGATCTCACACATTTTTCTCATCTTCCCTCCTACAGATCAACCCATCCTCTCTTGTGACCGAATTGACTCTGGAATGACCATTGTTCTTGGTTTAGGCCGGAATCCTACAGATTGATCTCTCGAACTTAAACCACTCCCTTCTTGCAGTGCATCTGTGTGACTTTCAACATTTCTCTCGGTTCAAGGAGTCTCCACACGGACGTCTCCTCAATTCCGTAAATACCAGCAAATCATTTTTTTCCCTATTTACAACGCCAAATCTACACTAGCGGCTCCGTTCTACGTTTTGAAGCCTAGCCCATAGGACGCACAACCATTCCAGACCGAGGCCAACAGCTTGCATCTCGACCAGCGATCGCCTCTACCACTCCGCCGCCCAACCAACAACACCACGGGTAGAATTCACACAAAGCCGCCAACAGCTTGCATCACGAATTCTCCTTACCTCTTGAAAAAGGTTAGCCGGGTCTTCCTGACCATCTTTCCATGACTTGTCATTTCGGTTTTGTCCTCGCTTGTCACCATCTTATGGTTACCTCGCAACAATGCTCCTGTTCCGAGCTAAGCAGGGGACTTAATGTTGATGGTGGTTTTTAGGTTAGGGTCAAAATCGTAAAACCATACATCTGCCATGACTCCACTGCGACCACTAGCTCATTTATTGAATCAATCAGGGTACCTTTTATATATATATGTGTGTCATGTCCCACGGCAGAACCTTAGTATTGACCGACATCATCTTCGTATATACCAAGCCCTAATTCTCACACCACCGTGCCAATGGAAAACCATGCCAGCCACGTCTCCACGCCAAGGCATGCCAACCATGCCATCCGCACCACATGCGCCAATGGCATGCCGTGCCAGGCACATCTCCGCACAAAGGCATGCAAACCATGCCAGCCGCACCACCGTGCCAATGGCAAACCATGCCAGCCACGTCTCCGCACCAAGGCATGCCAACCATGCCAGCAGCACCACATGTGCCAATGGCATGCCGTGCCAGCCACATCTCCGCGCCAAGGCATGCCAACCATGCCAGCCACGTCTCCGCGCCAAGGCATGCCAACCATGCCAGCCACATCTCCGCGCCAAGGCATGCCAACCATGCCAGCCGCACCACAGTGCCAATGGAATACCATGCCAGCCACGTCTCCGCGCCAAGGCATGCCAACAATGCCAGCCGCACCACCGTGCCAATGGAAAACCATGTCATCCACGTCACCGCGCCAAGGCATGCCAACCATGCCAGCCGCACCAACGTGCCAATGGCAAACCATGCCAGCCACGTCTCCGCTCCAAGGCATGCCAAGCATGCCAGCCGCACCACATGTGCCAATGGCATGCCGTGCCAGACACATCTCTGCGCCAAGGCATGCCAACCATGCCAGCTGCACCACCGTGCCAATGGAAAACCATGCCAGCCACGTCTCCGCGTCAAGGCATGCCAACCATGCCATCCATGTCTCCGCGCCAAGGCATGCCAACCATGCCAGTCGCACCACATGTGCCAATGGCATGCCGTGCCAGACACATCTCCACGCCAAGGCATGCCAACCATGCCAGCCGCATCACGTGTGCCAATGGCATGTCGTGCAATCTTTTCACGCCAAGGCATGCCAATCATGCCACATGTGCCAATGGCATGCCGTGCCAGCCGCATCTCCGCGCCGAGGCATGCCGACCATGCCAGCCATCCCAACATGCCAAAGCCATGCCGGCCCTAAACCATGCTGTTGGCTTCCAAACGAAGGGTTCCAACAATCAACAGCTACCCTTCCATCTGAGATGCAGATCTCAGCCGTCCAAGTTTGCCAACAAATGCATGAAAACTTGCGGCCCAAAGCCAAACATCACGGTTTTACCAAAACCTTAATTTTGGCCGCGCCTACACTATGCCAAAGCCATGCCGGCCCTAAACCATGCCGCTGGCTGCCAAACGAAGGGTTGCAACAATCAACAACCACCCTTCCATCTGAGATGCGGATCTCAGCCATCCAAGTTCGCCACCAAACGCATGGCAACTTTCGGCCCAAATCCAAACATCACGGTTTTACCAAAACCCTAATTTTAGTCGCGCCTATATTATGCCAAAACCATGTCGGCCCTAAACCATGTTGTTGGTTTCCAAACGAAGGGTTGCAACGATCTACGGATACCCTGCCTCATGAGATACAGATCTCATCCGTACAAACCTGTCACCAAACGACTCATGGCAATGTCTTGGATGCAATGCTAACACTCTGGTCACGACACCAACCTGGATACGACGCCTATTCTTTGGTCACGACACCAACTTGGCTACAAACGCTGAATCCTTTGGCCACGCCACATGTAGCAACATGCTACACGTTTTCCACGAAAACACTCGAGACATCAAAACATGTCACAAACTGGGGAATGCTCATTGGGGTATTGGTTTGGCGGTTTACAACATGCGGCGTACACTGCGCCCGCTACAAGGCAGTGTCATAAGAATGAGGCGGTTAGTAAATACAGGGAGTAATGGTGAAACACTTTCCTTCATTATGGAACATCAATTCCACGCGTTACCGGTTATCACCTCCTCCCATTTACTCATACGTTTATATTTATTACGAGATCAGAGTACGTTTCACTTCGACTTGTATAAATAGGTTTTACCTATTTCCACCGAACAACAAGTTTTGGTCAGGAGCATACAGCACTCAGAAATCACTTGTTAGCTTTCCCATCTGTTATCTTTCACTTTCTGATACAAGTCAAACAACTACTCTTCCAGAATCAACTATTCTGGTCTCAACACTCTCTTCGCTTCCCTCCTCAAAACCAACCCTTCTCCTTCACTTTGTGACCGAAGCAAATCTAGAACGACCATTTCTTAGTTTAGGACGGATTTGTACATATTGATCTCTCGAATCTAAAGTACTCCCTTGCAGTACATTGTTTAGGGTTTAAGCTCGTTTCTCACCCACAACACACGAAATTACCGAATCCAGTAGAAACTGTTTTCACCTTCAAACAAAACCCTAATTTCGATCAATTGCTGATCAATTGATGATTTATTGAAAATCAACCACGGAGTGAAGGAGGGACCGGCTACATGGGATGATGAGTTGACCATGTAACGCCCATATGCTCTAGTGAGCAAAATACCAAAGTCTCTTGAAGACCAATTGGTGAAAAGATGATCAAATGTTGGTTTAATCATTTATTGAAATAATGTTCGTCTGAACCCTAGGTGATAAAACCTAAAAATTATGAAGAGATGAAGGACCGACCAAGGGGTCATGAAACCGGCCCTGGTTGGTCATGGGACCGACTGACGATCGTTTTATGAAATTCCAAATTGTTTGGAAGAGTTTGAACCTAATGTGAACAAATTAGGTCAAATGATGAAAAAGTGTGGGACCGGTGGTGTGGCAATGGAAAACACACAGAAAAAGCTTGCAAGTATACAAGGCCAAGTTATGATATAGAAGGTAAGCAGGGGAAAGTCCACAGGGAGTGGGAGCAAACTAGAGAGAAACCTAATCTAACAATGGAGACAGGGCACTATGGCAGTGAGCAAAGCAAGGTAATGTGGCAGATTCAAAGAACTAAAACAGTTACACAACAAAGCAGCACAGCAGAATAACAATAGCAGGGAACCAAGGCTATAAGCCAAGGGCAAGGTGAGGATTGTGCACTGATTTCAGTGCACAACAGCTACAAATTGCAGGAATTTAAACAAGAAAAACAGGCAAGGAGAATAACTGATCAGGAAGCAAAATAGAACTGAATAGAGGTGACTGCAAAGGGATTGGTGGTTAAGCCAAGGCTTAGGATCCACCTTGTGTCCTAATCAAATGACATGTTTCTAGGTTGAGTTTGATCCTATACATACATCTAGAAATAGAAGAATACTAAATTGCTCAATAGTTTGCCCCTAGCATTGGCTGTCTTTTGACAGCACAGCCAATCACAGGCACTATGAGCATTGGTATCTCCCATTTGCTCAAGCAAAACAGTGCATGGAAGTAACTATCCTAGCTTCTAGTCACTTGACAGTGCACAAGGCTTCAGCTGAGCCTTGGCCTGATGCTGTTTAGCTCATGCTAACCATGGATAAAGCAATAACATTCATCATATGTGATAATTTAGACACAATTAGCAACATTTAAGATAACTAAAACATATGCAACTTTCAACTGTCAACAGTGATGCTAAAATCAGAAATTGGAATTGCAAAATTAAAATTGTTCTCAATTCTCTACTGGCTAATCCAGAGAGATACACAGTGTCTTTCACACACTCCACATAACACCAATTTATACCCCCCTATCAGAATTAGGGTTCACAGCCCCTTTTCCCAAAAATCAGAAAATCAGGTGAAATTGATTTACCTAATGTTGATGAGATACTCGCTCCATCTCGTCGACCCACTCTCCAATTACTTCTTCTCGTTCATCTCCTGCTCCAATTGCTGCTCTAACATCAACTTATATCCCCAATTTCTCACCTAGGGTTTCAGTGATGAGAGATGAGAAATTGAGGAGATTGGTTGATGAAAAAGAGGTAAAACGTGATAGTGATGATGGGTTTAGGTGTGGTGGTGATAGAGTGATTTGGGGAGAAGATAGTGGAGTGATTTGGGGGAAGGTAGTGGTGATGGAGACGGACATGGTGGTACTGTTGCAGAGAGGGGGGGGGGGAAAGATGGTTTCGATGGATTTGGGAGAAGGGTGTGTTTGGCTAATGGGTGTAGGGTTCGGGTACTAGGGTGTTGAGCAGGTGTAGAGGATTTTGATGTTTCGCGAAGCTGGACCGATGGATGGGAAGATGGTAGGTGGATCTGACGGCGATGCGGAGGCAGGCGATGAGCGACCGTCGGATGAAGAGATACGACGAAACGAACGGTACTTGATGGAGTTAGGTACTGTAGTGTAAGGCGGAGATATCAAACTTCGATGCACAGCAAGGGAGCGACCGTCGGATGCTCCTGAGAACTGATCTAACGGCTGAAGACGCAAGCGGGTATGGATTTGGGTTTTAGGCTTTTGGGTATAGAATATGGGTTTGGGAAATGAGTTTGGGCTTGGAAAACCTTGAGCCCACTTCTTCTTTAAGAGCAACTTTCTTCTTCTTGAGCCCATTTCCAGCTTTTTGGACGTGCGCTCCATTCTTTGCGGCTTCCTTGCGTAATTTCTCCCGGCTTTTCACCACTTTTCTGCTCTTTTTGCTCCACAACTCATCCAATCTTTATTTATTACATAAAAATGCAAAATTAAGTAAGAAAAATATTTATTCTTGAAAACAATGAAAATACAGAATATGGGATAAAATGTAGAATTAATGCATAAAAGATAAGTTAAATGCCAACAAAAAGGGATAAATATATACAATATTTGGCACTCATCAACCGGTCCTTGGTTGGTCAAGGTAATATGCTCATGTCACCAAAGTGTTCGTGTCTCAGTCCTGAGAATTTTGATATTTTCTGGCGTGCATTTGAGCATTCGTTTGAGAAAATATGAAGAATTCAGGGTTTTGTTGAAACTGAGGAATTTCCATGAGATGATGGAAATAATAATAAAATAAGGGATTATAAGGTGTGGGACTGGCCACGGCTTGGGCATGGATGTCCGGCTAGCAAGCCCGGTCTCGTGACCAATTTTATGTAATTTCCTTGATGTGAAGGAAATACAATGAAATTGAGAAGTTTCATAAGGTTAAGGAATTTCCATGAGATGATGGAAATAATAATAATAAAATAAGGAATCATGAAGTGTGGGACTGGCTATGGCCAAGGCATGGCCGGCCGACCAATAAGCCCGGTCCCATAGCACTTTTCCTAATTTTATATTATTTTTCATGATTTTAGGGAAATTATCATGAAATCAAGGAGTTTGTTGAAATAAAGGAGTTTTCCTTAAAGTGAATGAGTTTCCATGAGATGAAGGAAACAATGATAATTAATAATAATAAAATAAATGACGTGTGGGACCGGCCAAGACTAGGGCATGGTTGGCCGGCTAGGGCCCGGTCCGGTGAGTCTTCCCTAATTTTATATCTTTTCCTTGATGTGAAGGAAATATCATGAAACCAAGGAATTTCATGGGATGAAGGAAATAATAATAATAAAATAATAAGGAATGCAAGGTGTGGGACCGGACACAACTAGGGCATGACCAGTTGGCTAGTGAGCTTGGTCCCGCGACACATTTCCTAATTTTTATTATTTCCTTGATACGGAGAAAACACCATGAAACTGAGGAGTTTCCTTAAAATGAAGGATATTTGTTCAAATAAAGGGATTTTCATGAGATCAAGGAAAAATAATAAAAATATAATAAATTTGAGAATCAGGCGTGGGACTGGCCACGGCGTGACTGGCCGGCCGGTGGTCCCAGTCCCCTGGCACCATAGCTAATATTTTATTATTATTATTTTTCTTCCTATTTTGCATAGGTTCATCGTTCCTTCGTATTTTGGAATGCTCGTTCATGCATTCAGGTGCTCGTTAGTGCACTATTGCTGAGTACACTTGCACCATTTTAGTCGGTGCTTACTCGATAGCGGCTCAGATGCTCGTACGTTGAATATTTATCACTAACCCGTGGAATTATACTGGGAAGAACCACAAATTGAAGGGATGAAATATTATGAAGAACGTAGAATATTTTCGAATATTCAGTTAATGATTTTAAGGATTAGAGATAATTAATTGATGGCTCCATACTAGCAGACACGCTGTCTAGGAGCATTCTTGAAAGCAAGCATGTCTCATATGTCTCGAATTCTTGAAAGCATGGTGAAAGCTCTTAATCGCGGTGGTATTGAAACAAGAGGAAAGAAGAGAACGCTGGTCGATGACGAAGTTATTGATTCATCGAAAATTCCGTCTGCTGTGAATTGCTACTTTGCTTATGATCATCAAGATGTTAAACGAGAAGAGATGATTTTTGCTGATGTTGTTTATGATTTCCTTAAACAATTTGAATAAGCCAAACTAGAACTTGTTGAAACGCTAAAAAGTTTAGACATGTTGAAGACTGAGTTGAAAAAGGTTTCTGCTGACCTTGGTCTCATGAAATCTCATGTTCGTGAACTACTCAATGAGGATATTTTCTCTGAAGATCTCGTGGATATAGTTGATGATAATTTCAAGGGTCTCGATACCGATGGAGAATCTGGAAAAATCTAGTTTGTTTTCGTTTTCTTCTATTTTTATCTATGGAACTTCTTTTGAGGATTTTATTCTCGAGAAGGATAACTATAGTTTGGTATAGCAAAGATTGTGACTACACATAGCTATTTCCAATGTTTTTCATCTTGCATGTTTTTAGATTTATTTATTTAAATTCTAGAATTGTTGGAAGATGAACTTGTAATATGTAATCATTATTGGTTTAATTATTACAAAAATCTTATGAAATATTTGTTCCTTTATGTTCTCGTGAATCGACCTAATATTCATATATGCTCAGAAGTCAATCTATTATGTTTTTAGAAACGAAAAATAGAACAAACTCTTTAAGATTTTTCTCGCAGTATTGATCTCTTCGTGATTACACTTTCGTGTTTTGCTGCTTGACACACTCTGTAAGATTCTCTTATGTTGAGTAAAATCGAGCAAAATTGTCTCATTGTTCGTACTTGGCCTTAAAATTAATTTATGTCGATGCTATGGATACAAATCCTTGTGATTTGTTAATGTCCGCCAAAATCCTTCTTTTTCACATAAGTAAGGTCAACTCATGTTGTTCTCTTTGGAATGGCCTTTTATGAGGGAGAGTTCTTAAATGAAATTGTGCTTAATTGTTATATCTTTGTGGGGAGTGTGGTTGTGGAATTATAAAGTGGATGCTTGTATATTTTTAATCTCCTAGGATGAGCGGTAAGTATTTATTACTATGTGATATCATCTAAATACGTTGATATGTCATCTACCTTTGTCTCTTCGCCAGCTGCCATCTCCCTATGCTAGGATCTACTTTACCATCTAAGCCGTCGAGGTATCCTTCCTCGAGATGGGGTAAAGTAGCTCAAAAAGGGATCTGTTACTTCTCAGATACCGGTGTATCGCCAAGGCTACTTTGTTAACTTGTATACGATCGCCAAATACGTGACACGTGCCCATGAGAATATTGGTATTCACACTCTCCTTACCATAATGGTCGTGTTGGTCTTACTCGTTCAACAATGTATGATAGTCTTCTATACGTGTTGTATTTATATTGTCATTTGTGACCTCGTTTTAACCTTATTTCTTCTTTGTTTTTTTCCCTATTTTGCTCAAATTACTGGTATTTTTGTTGTATAACTTTGGGAGTCATTAGCTAATGGTGTAATCGCAATTCATGGTCTGGTATTGGATGAACTCCTTTTTCTCTCTCCCTTCTTCGTCTGCAACTTCCGGGAAAAAAAATGAAATCAAGATTGATCTTGATTTGTTTGTTTGATCTGATATTTCAGTTCTTTCAAACAGATCAGGATCTTTAATACAGTAACTAGTTCTTATGTATCGTAAATAAAACTCTTTCGCTTCGTTGCGATTTTAGGTTTTAGTTTGTTCTTCTTTTTCTTTCCTACGTTTAATGGCAAGTTATTGCTGGTTAAATGGTCTCCTATCGTTGATGGCTTATATATGCCATTCAGTTGTATTCAATCATGATCATATCAAGTACGTTATTGAAGATGTTTCATATCAATATTTTGCAAACCCTCACCAACAAGATCAGGGGCTGTGGATTATGAATGTAGCAGCAGTTTTATGGGCTATTTTTTTCTTCTCAATGGAGAATCGGAGTTTGAAGACTCACAAATCAAAATGGTTAAATCTGATTTCAGAAACCATTCATCAAATAGCATCGATTTCCTCTTGGAATTACATGTAGTTAGTACATTGGATGTATTATAATTCCTTTGTGATAAGAATTTTTATCACTACTTGTATTATGTATTGTTCTTCATTGATGTACTTGAATTCGATGTATGATTGTTTACAATATTAATTAAAAATTTATTTTCCTTCAATTTTTTTTTTGCAATTCATGTGTGCGCACCCGGGGTTCGAATTTTGTATCTACAATGAAGGGTTGGGTTGAGGGTATCAATCGATCGTGTTTCGTCCGTTCCCCCACTTCTTCTTTTTTTACTTTACCGAAATGGGTTACATCGCGCGGGTGGGACTTAAAGGCACGTGTGCCATATGTTTTAAACCGTCTGCCTCAATGTTTAACGTATATTGGGTTGTGAAAACACTGGGGGTACCAAAATACACCACCAACTTTTTCGTAGGCAATCTGTATGGACGAACTCAACATAACTTCGAGAGTTAAAAATCAATCAAGGAAAGTGTCTACATTTATATTTCTCTCTCTCTCTCTTGATCATACATAGCATAGGGAGGTGTCAGTATTGATCTCTTCGTGATTACACTTTCGTGTTTTGCTGCTTGACACACTCTGTAAGATTCTCTTATGTTGAGTAAAATCGAGCAAAATTGTCTCATTGTTCGTAACTGGCCTTAAAATTAATTTATGTCAATACTATGGATACAAATCCTTGTGATTTGTTAATGTCAGCCAAAATCCTTTTTTTCACATAAGTAAGGTCAACTCATGTTGTTCTCTTGGGAATGGCCTTTTATGAGGGAGAGTTCTTAAATGAACTTGTGCTTAATTGTTATATCTTTGTGGGGAGTGTGGTTGTGGTTATAAAGGGGATGATTGTATATTTTTAATCTCCTAGGATGAGCGCTAAGTATTTATTACTATGTGATATCATCTAAATAAGTTGATATGATGTAGGATCAGAATCTCGCAGCTGCAACACTTCAGCGAAATTATTAACAACAGAACACAACAATGTCGCAAAGCAATTTCAGAAACGACATAATAAACGACATCAGCTAAATCATGAGAAAAATATGATGGACTTGTGAAAATTAGGAAGTGTGCGAGATTAATATTTGTAAGGTTGCGAGAATGTCGCAAACCATATCCGAAAATAAAGGACAAATTAGCTGTCATCCACTATGTAATTCCCTATAAATAGTCATTCAGTTGTAAAGGAAGGGGGAGAGATCTTTTGAGAGAGAAAAAAACAATTAGGAGAGAGAAAATCAAGAGTGGTTGTTGTTCTTAATCCCTTTATCTTTTCTTGTAAGATTGTTCAAAGATTCGACAATGAAATTAAGATTGTTAATCCAAAAATGAGTTGAATGTTAATCAAATCTTGTGAGGGGTGTAGTGTAGGATTTCCTGCAACTACATAATGGCGCTAGAAAC
Source organism: Papaver somniferum (assembly GCF_003573695.1). Classification (NCBI taxonomy): domain Eukaryota; kingdom Viridiplantae; phylum Streptophyta; class Magnoliopsida; order Ranunculales; family Papaveraceae; genus Papaver; species Papaver somniferum. The sequence continues at coordinate 91,375,202 of NC_039358.1, forward strand.
AGGGATTGAAGATTGTTCTGGAAAAAGTGGAAGATTAATATTGTGATTTATTAGAATTGAAAGTAATTGGTGAAAAAACTTACATAATCTCTTACAATTTGTTAGTATTGAAAGAATGGCTAGAAGGAGAAATGTATCGGAACAACCGACAACTGCTAGAAGAAGAAGTAAAAGACTTGCTGGAAGGGAGAGAACTGAAATGGGAGAATCTACTAGAAGGAGAAATAATGGAGAAAATCAAGTTCAACCGCCAGTTCAGCAAACGCCGGTACAAAATGGAACAATAGATTATGATAGAGTGAGTGTACATACTTGGCGATCAAATTCATCAGAAGAAGTAGAAGAAGAGCAGCAAACCAGGAACCATAGACAGGTAGAGAGAAATCAAGATGCATATGAAGGAATAATTCATGGAGATGAGGAAATTGGAGCGTTAGAAACGTTGAAACGAAGAATACATGAAGAAACAAGAGCTGAGGCAGAAGAACGTGCAAATCTAACAAGGCAAAATCACGAGTTGAGGACGGAAAATATGAGACTACAGAGTAGAAGATCGAGAAGTACTACAAGATCATATTCAAGATCGACTAGAAGAGAGATGAGGCGAAACTCATCCACAGTTAATGCTGGAAATAATATTCGAGAAGAAATACCAAATCCTAATGAAGAACATCGCGAAGATAGAGAACGGACTGATGATCGTTACGTTCCACAAAATGAAACTTTTGATGATAGGCAAAATGATAGAAATCAAGAGAATGGACAACGTCAGGGACAAAATAATCAAGATGGCGAAGGGAATCGATAGGAAGGAAAGAGAATTTTACATGAGAGAGAAGCTCAAAAAAATCAACAAACGATTGAAGAAGAAATTGAAAGACACTATGCTGAACAAGTACGTTTAACTCGTGAACGTGAAATATTGAGAGCGGAAATGGAAGAACAAGAGATGCAGGAGGCGATTCGCCAGAATAATCACGACAATCGAGAAAGAAGGCGTACACAAAACCGGAATAACAGTAATCTCAATGAAGAGTATGATAGAGTACAGAGGAGGGCTAAAGACAACGAATGGAATTGATAAGAAATGAACAAAATCATGGAGGGGAAAATGAGAGACATCATCATATGCGAATTCAAGATAGAGATGAGGAAGAGAATCGTAGGAGAAGACGAGATGAGGATGATGAAGAAGAAATGCAAAATTTCACGAGAGAAGAAACACATGAACGCAGAAGAAGGGAGGCGAAATTAAAAAGACCAATGGATCAAAATTTAGGCGTAAATGAACAAATCTTAAAAGAATTGGAAGAAATGAGAAGAATGCTAAATAATAGAGGGAAAGTAGGCAAAAGACAATTAGACGAAGCTATAGAAGAAGTTGTGAAAACTCCATTTACAAGATAAGTACAACTAGAAGGAATACCCCCGAAATGAAATTTGCCTGCGTTAACCAACATCTTTGATAGAACAACTTGTGCAATTCAACACATCAAAGCCTATGTGAGATGCATGTTACAGTGGGAAAATCATGACACCGTATTGTGCAAGTATTTTGCATCCAGTCTAACAGGAGATGCGTTAAAATGGTTCGAAGGTCTACCAAAAAATACAATAACATCTTTCAATCATTTGCAGACTACATTCTTGGGGGCATATATAAGTAACAATTCTTCGCGACCTGGTATTGAAGATGTGTTTGGATTAAAACAAAGGATTGGCGAAAGTTTGAAGCATCTAACCAAAAGGTGGAGGACTATGTGTAGTGAGATGGCTGGCCGTGTGGATGAGAGATATCTTATCTTGTCATTTATCAATGCTATGTTCGCAACCAATCTATTGTATGTCCAAATTTTCAGAGTCAAGAAACAATCACAATGACGAACTGCGAGAACTTCAGGAAGAGTATATTGCTCTAGAGGAAAGGCAAAATGAGATGGAATCATACCCAGTTGCGAATACCAGTTCACAAGCAGCGAATGCAAGCTTATTACCCAAACTAATAAACACAGTGGCGAGCACTTCGCAAGACAACAAGAAAAGGTGACGGGCAACAATCAACAGAAACTGGTGGCTATGGGAAGCCGAGATCAAGAGGAGTATGAAAGAGAAAGAAATTTCTACAATCGTGGTGGAAATAACAAGATTCAAAGACTTGATCAGCCGCAAGAAACTTATGGAGGTCAGACAAAACTATCATAGAGGACAGGAAGCCACAAGATAGTGTGGGAGGAGATCAAGATGCCACCTCTAAATGCAAGCGTGGAGAAAATATGGGAAGCTATAATTTTGATGGAGAATATACCAACACCATGGAACATGGGAACTGAACCACCTCCAAGCAACAGAAGTCATGAGTTCTGTTCTTATCATCATTTCCATGGACATACTACAAATGATTGCAGAAATATAAAGAGAATTATTCTGAGAATGATAGATCAAGGAAAGCTAAACCACTTTCTGGTAGGGCATCCACAATCTCAACCATTGCCGCCACCACCACTAGAGCATCACAGAGTAAACACGGTAAAAGAAAAGGAAACATTCTTCGTAGAAGTTGGTGCAAAAGCAAAGAATCTATTCTGTCACTCTATCGTACATTCATACAAGACAATTGAATTTTCATGACAATTTTTGAGTAGAGTGTTCGCAAGAGACAATGATGGAAGAGAAATTATGAATATTGCGAAAATCTCGCCGCTAGAGGAATGGCAGAAACAGACTATTTCTTTTACCGCAGAAGAAGTCCCAGGTGGAGAAGTACATGACAATCCATTAGTGGTAAAATTAGAAATTAATCCAAAACCTAAAGAAGATGAAGATGATGAAGCTGAAGATTCATGGGCAATTAATAGAATTCTGATCGATACTGGAAGCTCTGTGAATATCTTATTCTATCATACTTATAAAACCATGGGAGGGAGAGATGATGATCTTATACCATCAACATATAAGATATATGGTTTTAATGGTACTGCCAACAAGCCTAAAGGGGAAGTTACTATGCGAATCCATTGAAGGGATATCTTCTGAAATCCTGTTTGTGTCGTTGACATAGAATCACCCTACAATGCATTAATTGGACGCCTTGGCTACATGGGATTCTAGGTGTAGCTTCAACTTTCCACCAGTGCATCAAGTTCCCTCACCCCAGCGGTGTAGGAATCATAAAGGAGATTGGGTTGAAGGAAAGAAATGTTACGAAACTGAGGTAGAATCCTGCGAAGGAAGAGCAACCAAGAAGGAAAGTTGGCGACACAAAATCAGAGAGACAAAGAAGTGAGAGGTTGATGGTGGATGCCATCGAAAAAAAAGAAGAAATGTTGTGAGGCTGATGCTAGTTCATAGTAAGAAATTGTGAACATTTACTATCAATGAAGCAATAGCAGAGAATAACAAAGAGGCAAGAATGCGAAAGTAATAAAAATAAGAAGTGTATGAATGATTGATTTGTTGCGACACTCTCGCAACAAATAAAATTCTCAAAAATACATTTTATTGAATGACAAAATTGAGATTCGAATGCAAATACAATATGATGATATACGAGAACTTCGCAGAGATAATAAATTCTACAAAAGACAATCAGAGAACAATGACAAAAGAGAAAGGGGCGAACCTTTATGGCGTACACCCTAGTTCGTGAATAAATTTCGCAAGAGGCAAATGTAAGACCTAAAGTACGTCATATAAGGGGGTACCTGTTGCATGGCTCAGGGAAAGGCTACCGCCACCGGAACCTGAGTCATGGAGATTTGGGGTCAATAAAGCCCATCCGGGAGAGGCACCTTGGATTCTCAGCTTAAGCATATGACTTAGGTTGGGCGACTAAGGTAATAAGGACTCTCCCAAGGAGTGCAGAATCTGACCAAGGCGCCGAGGTACACGGTTGAGTCAAGAGTGCCAGGGGCGTCTGGAGCGTACCTTGCCATTCTTGACAAGTCTTGGCTTATACTGCACTCGGCCCGAAGAAAACCCCACTTAGGGTGCAGTCTCGTAACCATAAACCCTATAGGTAAAAGGGATAAGAGGCTGCGAAAACAACTGGTTGTTGTTAAGACCGGATGGGAGGAGCCAACCTTGTATGGTAGAGGTACGCCTCCTTGAAGGGGCAACCAGGGGGAGATAAGGGCGGCACCCTCCATTAGGGAGCTGATAAGTGTCTTAAGACGCAAATGTCATGAGGCTTTTTACTCGCAAGGGTATTAAGGCTTGTCATATTTGTGCGACAATCCTGAAGAGGCAATAATACTAAAGAGAAAGATAAGACGAGATCAATGGGTTTTCGCATGAAAGTGCGAAGACGTCCTGCGATTTCGTCGCAAGACGACAATGTCATGGGGTTTTTTTCGCAAGAATATTTAGGCCTGTCATATTGTCGCAACAATCCTGAAGAGGCAATAATACAAAAGAAAAAGTTAAGACAAGATCAATGGGTTTTTGCATGAAAATGCAAGGACGTCCTGCGATTTTGTCGCAATGACAAGAGGTGGCATAATAAGACCTTTAACTAGGAAGGCAAAATAAGACCACACAAGAATGAAATTTTGAAAAGAATCAAAATTCACTTCGCATATGATTGCGAAATTATACAAAAACAACTGCGAAGCTGAGGCACAAAATAAGAGAAATCTGCAAAATCTCTCATTTGATACAAATAACAGAGGCAAGTATGGGAATGAATGAAATCAAAAAATGTTATTTGTCTCCACATGATAATTTACGCAGAAAGTTAAAAATTAATGATTATATTGATTAACTATATTGCAAGGAAGAATTGTTTTAATGAATGCAGGTCAAAATAAAAGAAACTATATATTAAGGAATATGGGGAACCAAGAGAATTCGCAAGTATACGAAAAGAAGGAATAAATGTACAAGTTACAGAAGATCAAAGAAAGAAACAAAGACTACTTCTTAGTTGATTCTTCATCATCTTCATCAGAACCTTTACCTCCATCAGAATCTTCATCACCATCAGATTCTTCATCATCAGCTTCACTATCAGAGATGATCAGACTAGGGTGTTCTTTGGGATCTCCTCTGAGAGACAAGGATAATCAGAGTGAGGAATACTATGGTCATTGCAAACCATTTGAATAGTTTGATTGCGAAAATGCAGAGCGTCATTCTTAAAGTTCGCAACAGTGATCTTGAATTGATTCTTCAATCTAGAATATTTATCGTTGCGAGAAGAAAGACTCTTTGCGAGCCCCTTTCTCAGCTTCAAGTTCTTCAATTTGGCGATATCTACTCTCAACCTGCGAACAAAAGACAATCAATTAATAATTTAGTGAGAACTCAAAAGAGACAAAAGACTAGTAAAAAAGAACAGTTGGTGACCTTCTCTGTCAGAAATCATATCTTAATCAAGGCTGTATGCTCACTTGGAGACTAATATTTACGCCTAAATCTTTCTGGCATCATCTAAGATTTTCGCAGCCCAAGCGAACTCATCATCATTATTTATGAGAAGACGAGAACGAACTTGGTTTTCTCTCTCGCTAAGCAACATTTTGACGATTGGCTTCATCTCGTTCAAGTTGAACCTCAAGAAGGTCTCTTGGAATTTCGCCAAAGCCTTAACACCTTGATCAGAGATACGATCTTTATCATCTATAAGTTTGCTAATCTTGGTTCTTAATTATTGATCTTCTCTTTAGAATTGAGATAAAAACGTTTAAATTGGTTGGCTAAACCTAAACTAGATCTATGATCAATCTCTAAGAGGCGAAATTTGGATTTAAGTTCATTCAAAGACAGAGATGAAATTTTATCATTAGAGAAACTATTCAAAGATTTATTAAGATGTTCAAGAAGAGTGTCATTATCTAGGCATCGGGAAATGAACGCAGAAGAGTGGCTTCATCAGAAAGACCATAAGTGTCTGCAAAAAAGATTAATCAAATAAGATAAGACAATAGGATGAATGAATGAAAGGAAAGGAGAAAAATTGAATACCATAGAGCTGATCATTAGCTTTTTGAAGAGTAGAAATTTTGTTCCTTTGTGAAGAAGTGTCGGTTTCCAGTTGTTTGTTCTTCTCACGAAGACCTTTAACTTCAGCTTCTAATTGTTCGTTCTTATCACGAAGACCCTTAGATTCAGTTACCAGTTCTTCATTCTTCGTACGAAATTAAAGATTCTTCTTTTCAAGAATTTCGTGTCTCCTCTCCAAATCTGAGGCAACAGCGAAAGAAGCTTTTCCAGCCTGCGAAGAAAATACAAAAAATAATTAAAATAAAAATAAATTTTGAGTCACAATAATGAATAAGTAAAAAGACGAAGGCATACCAAACTATTGAGATAATTTAGGAAACTAGGAGTCACTGATTTGGAGACCCCACGAAGAGAACTATCAACCATCCAACAAAGGAGTATCGCAAATAGTTGCGAGAGCTTTGCATGTACTGGCGAGGAAATTATCTCCCATCCCTTTCCAAGAATCAGAGAAGATACCAGATAACTGTGCCATAGAGGATTCAGGTGGAGAATCTTTATTCGCAGCAGAGTCGTCATCATCATCTTTTTTGTCTTCATCATCTTCAGAACCATCAGGGAAATGAAAATCTGAAGGAGGAGGAGAATTCCCTCTCTTTATTTTCTTTGAAGAGGATGCAGATTATTTTCCTTTGCGAAGAATATCTTTACCCTTATCACCAGCCCTCGCAGCTTTAGTGGGTTCTTCTACTTCAGCAATAACCTTCACACACAAATGAAGATAAGAAATAAAGGCAACAATATATTGTTTAAAATCATAAAAGAATATTTCTTACCTCATCTGTGTATGAGCGAAGAGCTAGCAAAGTATTGGCTTTCCCAGTCCTGCGGTAGCTATCTTTCAGTTTCTGGATTTGTAGAATGTCGCAAGAATCAGCGAACAAAAGAGTAAAGATAAATAAAGAAACATAAAGTGGGCGAAATTGGAAGAAATGTACCTCTTTTACTTTATCAGGCCAAGAGAATACCCAGGGTCGATAAGCGGTGAGATTCGCAGGAATGACATTAGAACCATCAATATAGGGTCCTTTCAGCATCAAGGGGAAGATGCACCATTTATCATCTTTGGATTGGCGAGGGGTTTTATTTATTCCAGAGTGCCAATCAATGTCATGCATGAGCATTTTGTCTTCAGCAATAACATACTTCCATTTCAAGCGAACACCCCAACGAGTATTCTCCTTCTTCATAGATATTAGTTCATAATTTTCGAAGAAATTCGCTACTGTGTACTTCTCAACGACTATCTCCAAGTCTGCGAATTTAGGATCCCTAAGCTCTTTAGGATAAAGAGATCCTTTACCAGCAACGCGATTAGCAAACTCCAATATCATACGGATGCAATCCCCACTTAATTGGAAGATAGCTCGCGAAAAATTCGAATGAGCAAGAATTTCATAAAATAGAGGAATGTCAGGGTTATAAAGAGGAATAGGGAGACCTGCGATAATTTGACCCAGCGAGACTATGATTGTCTGATCATCACAGTGATGATCAGAGAAAAGTTTAATGGAAACAATTGATTTGGCACTTTTACCAGGAATGGTAGAAAGTGTGAAACCTCTCTCGGCAAGATATTTTTGAACTTCCTTCAAGGTTTTCTCATGCTTTTGACCGCTTGGAGGCATATTTGAATACATAGTATGGGAATGAATGAAGAATTAAGAAGATTGAAGAAAGAAGATAGAAGAAAAATTACAGTAGAGGAATTTACGGAGAAAATGATGAAGTTGCAGAGAAGATAAAAAGAGATTAAAAAGACAGAAAATGAGAGTAAGAAAGAGTATATATATAGGAAATTTTTTCGAGAAGATAAACACAATTAAGGCGAAAAGACGTGAACGGTTGAGAAGCAGCGGTTACATAAGACGTGTCAAGAAACAAATGGAAGAAAAGATACGTGTAATAAATGCATGATACGAAGAGATGGATAACTGCGGCATTTATCATATCATTCTCTTCTTCGCAGAGACGACATGAGAAGAGGAAAGATGTAGGATCAGAATCTCGCAGCTGCAACACTTCAGCGAAATTATTAACAACATAACACAACAATGTCGCAAAGCAATTTCAGAAACGACATAATAAACGACATCAACTAAATCATGAGAAAAATATGATGGACTTGCGAAAATTAGGAAGTGTGCGAGATTAATATTTGTAAGGTTGAACGAATGTCGCAAACTATATCCGAAAATAAAGGACAGATTAGCTGTTATCCACTATGTAATTCCCTATAAATAGCCATTCAGTTGTAAAGGAAGGGGGAGAGATCTTTTGAGAGAGAGAAAAAAAAATTAGGAGAGAGAAAATCAAGAGTGGTTGTTCTTAATCCCTTTATCTTTTCTTGTAAGATTGTTCAAAGATTCAGCAATGAAATTAAGATTGTTAATCCAAAAATGAGTTGAATGTTAATGAAATCTTGTGAGGGGTGTAGTGTAGGATTTCCTGCAACTACATATGAGGAGTTGCATTTTAACTATGTTATTATGTAATCTCTCTATCTTCTTTAGAGCATGAGATATCTTTTGGTTGTATTCATTATGATCCCACTAATTTCGTACCTTTGTTAATTTTATTGACAAAAAGAGGGAGAATTATTTAGTAGTTTCGTACTACATACATATGGTTTATGGATCATTATTTAAGGGGAAGTGAATTATTTAAGCAATAGGTTTACCTATTATACAAATATGTAAGTATTGATTAAGGGGGAGAAACATATCACCGTAGTATTACTTCTGAGTTGAGATACAATTGAACTTTGGAGAGAAGATAATAATACTATTTTTCTGTATAATAGCGATTAAGAATATTTATTTTCAACGTTTTTATCGCTATGGAATCGGTTCTTCAACAACAACGATACTGAGTTGAACACGTTCAAAATCATTGCAAATCGGAACAACGAAGAGGTCAAGGAGAGTTGAATAACCAAGGAAATCAAGGCATGATGGATCGATGAGTATTTCAAACCTTATTTTTGTTATCCATATATACTAATAGTTTTGTCACTAAAATTGACAAAGGGGGAGATTGTTAGAGAAATGATCGGTCAAACTCACAAGCGTTGTTATATCAAGCTTGTTTTCAAATTTAGTTGTCAAAAATATATCTTGATTTATAGTCTACAATTAGTTAAGTCTCGGTCTAGGATAGAGGTAGTTGAGAAAGGACCCAGTCATCATTTGCGTTCTACCGTTTGAAGACGAAGATCAGCCGAAGCTTTTGGAGAACTTCATCAACAAAAGGTAAGAAAAGACTAAACCACATATTTCTCAAGTTATACTCACTTTCTATCCTTGAGATGATTGTCGCATAACTAATTAGAATAGCTTGCATAGACAACAAAATTTCGAGTCGACAACTAATTATTTTGTTTACGAATTTCTCGAAATATAATGACTAAGCATAATGAACATTTGTTCACACTTGATCAAATTTTGGTGGAGAACAATTTATTATTCGGAACCAAATCATTATTCAAGTTTATCATTCGAAAATAGCCTGGAACAGTGATATGTGTCATTGATGTTATTCAATAATGTTTCGAATTCATTTAAATAAATATAGAACTATTATATTTGGAATACAAGACAGTGTTATCAGTCTTACAAACTGAGAAAATTGTTATATGTATGAAGTCGTATTACATGTACTCATACACGTAGCGGAGTATCTATATATCGACTTTCAGATTTGTTTGATATGCATATTCGTATGTACATCATGAGAAAATATGTTCGTGATCCGGATAGGTACGCATATTCGTATGCAAACCATTTTGGAACTGTGGTAAGGGAACCGGGTTAAAGTAATCAAATCGGTATGCGAGCCAATACAGTTTTATATTCTAGAACCAGTTCAGTACCCAAACCAGTATGTAAACTGAAAAAGTTATGTGAACTCCGAAACCGGTAAAAAATCTTAATTTTACAAACCGGTACGTGAACTAAAAAATTTATGTCAAATCCGGAACCTTGAGTTGCACCTAAGTTTGCAAACCGATATGTGAATTGAGAAACTTCTGTCAACTCCAGAACTCGGTTATTACTTATAAGTTTGCAAACCGGTTCGCGTACTGTGACTCAGCCGACTCACGAACGATTTAAGTAATTGTACCTTGTACATTTACCAACTATGTCGATTATGATTCAAGTGTAATTAAATTATTTTCATGAAGTGATATGCATATGATCAATTCTCTAATTAACACTAGACTCATTTGATCACATGATTGTGATTTAATATTAATGTCTTAGTGAACATGAAAATGAGTGTTAAGCTTTGAAAGGTTAAATCGGCTATTTCGGCTAACCATGTTGGACATAGTATTTATACATGGTTCGGTTACGGTTTATCTAACCAGAGTGTATATCTTGTTTATGTGATTAAGATTCAAAGCTTTCATCTAAAAGTGAATATTGTTTGCTTGGTTCCAAAGCTATCTTAGCTTAAACCTAAAGCAACCTTGGCTTTGAAGTCTATATAAGGGGAACTCGTGGAAAATGGGATCTTTGAATCCTGCACTACTTTTTGGTGTGTCCTAGTTGTATCTGGAGTCGTCCTCTCTAGAAACCCTTTTAGGGTTTAGCGACTATAAATACTTCGTTGAGATTCATGAAGCTAGGTCCAGTTATCTTTTATCTTGATAACTCAAGTATCCCGATCTTGATTGTTTGTAGAACCTTGCTCCACCAATCAAGATATATAGTAATCATTAAAGTTCTCTTCGTCCCACACTTTGTTGATTCCACAAGTTTTATACTTGTGAGGTAAATAATAATCTAGGCTACACTTCGGGTTGCATAAGTCCGGATTTTGAGGATATCCAGACTTTTGTCAAGTTGTTATCGATTTCCATTACCTGGATCTTTCGTTTGATCTGATCATCTGTTTAGATTGTAAACCAGGAAATCAATCATATGATTAATCTGTAGAATACATATTTGGTGTTTAAAGCCTTCAATTGAGTTGAAGCAACTCTTATTTGGTGTGAGACCGTGTAAGGAATCAATTACGCGGAGTCCTGCTGGGATTCAAGAGGCGTAAGGAGCGCGACTATACCTGAATCAGTGGGAGACTGAGTTCAGGCTCAACCACATTCCATACAGAAGTTAATTGGTAGTAGGCTAGTGTTTGTAGCGGGTTAATACGATTTGGTGTTCAATCTGAACTGGGTACCGGGGTTTTTATGCATTTGCGGTTTCCTCGTTAACAAAATTTCAGGTCTCTGTGCTATTTTTTTCCGCATTATATTGTTTATCTTTATAATTGAAATATCATAGGTCATGTGTTGATAAATAACAGTAGATATGTTCGACCTTTTTTGTTGGATAAGATTTGATTGATCCTTGGATATTGGTCTTTGGTACCGTCTGAAAAGATGAGGGTACCCAAATATACCTCAATCTAAAACTTTTCCACCTATAAGTCCTTTCTCCGAAAGTGATTATCTATGGAATGAGTCGAGACAATACAACAAATTGGTTCACACTTCGTGTGATCGTATATGGATACGAGACTGATACAATATAACAACGAAGTATGTTTACTTGATAAAAAAGGTTCAGACTTAACCAAACATAATAGGATTACTTATCAAGTAAATATGAATTAATGTTTGTGTAATTTACTTTAAATTATAATAACAACAATTATAATTGCGGAAAATAAAATTAAATGACACAGCAAGATTTTGTTAACGAGGAAACCGCAAATGCCGAAAAACCCCGGGACCTTGTCTAAAATTGAATACTCTCAGGATTAAGCCGTTATACAAAATCAAACAAACTTCATATAGTTGAGACCAAGCAACTAAACTTATAGTTCACCTAGTTCCGTCTGTATTGCCACGCCCCCGACCTGTAATAAGTCAGGTACTTAGAACAATTCCTTTGGTTTGTATTCCAAACAGTAAAGGAACAACAAATCTGTTTGGTATCAACTCTTTTCAACCAAGTGATGTGAGTTCGACAAAGGCTCTTCTGTTTATCTCAATAAACTCCTTTGTCAGGTTCTTAGATCTATCTTATTATCAACTACCAAAGTAATTGTTAAGATTTTGCAATCAATACTTTTAATCACAAAGAATTGTATTGATGCCGATCTACACAACTAATCAATCTAATCTACCACAAGGATAAATCGATTATAGTTGGATCCTCTTTTACGGAACAAGTATTGTGCACACCAAAGATTATGAACCCAAATCAGAAATCTTCAAAGTCTTCTTTGTCTTCAAATCTTCTCAGATATTCAATAAACACCTGCACACAATCAACTTGAATCTCTTGTGATAAATCACGCACAGAACGGAGTCTGTTAACAGTGGATTATCACAAGACGTCTTTAGATCTACAAACAGTCTAAAGATCCCCGTCGAAACTTCAATCTAGTTTGAGTGAATCTTATATCAGAAGAGAAGATTATCAAGCATAAACAAACTAGGTGCAATCAAAGTTCAACCACGTTAGTCAATTAAATCAATCGAAAACAAAAGAAAGACCACAATTATCTAGTTTCCCACCAACAGAACTAATAGAGCTTCTCAATCCCAAATAAGTCTTTAAACTGAGTCGCCGTAAGAGATTCCGCCTAATTAGGTTACTCATCTCTGAATAGGCGGCTTCACCAATAGCAGCACAACTGAGATAATTTTGATGTCTCTGAGGATTAGTTTGCTCGAAATGCAAACTTTCATATTTATGGACCAAGGAAGTTTGTCCACCAAGGAATTTCCAAAACCGAAAGTATTCTCAAGATATGCAATATATTCCAAATTTGGTTTCATAATTCCTGGAAATGCTTTGTCCAAATAATGACGGAAAATCTCTTAGAAAATCTCCAACTAGCAAATGCATAATACTAATTTTCATTTTCCAAAAATAAAATTAAAAACCTTAAATAAAAGATTCTCAATTTATTTTATTCGATCCGGGATTTTCTTCCTTTAGTTATTAAGGAATAACTTTGAACAATTAAAGATTAGCGTTACTGCACATGTTCAAAGTATGTCGACATCCTTGCTTTGTAAGTCCTCTTTCATACTTACAATCTTGAAACCGATTTGCCACACTTCCAAACAAGTTTAGAATTGGTTCATCTGACTTTCAAGAACTACGTGATTGATCAAGAACACATATATATGGTATCTAACTTGTACTTGTTGCACTTGTCCATAGGATCGGTTCCCCTCTACCTAAAAACGTGTTGCACATGTCCGTAGGAACGGTTCCCCTTTCTTCTAAAAACTTGTAGCACCTCATACAAGGATCGATTCCACTTTGTGATAGGTTGCACCTCTTATTAGGATCGGTTCCCCTTTACCCAGAGTCGGTCATACCAATAACACAAAATCGATCATACCATCTCAGGTGATTACTTAAGATCGGTTTCACTAATAAAAACATACCAATACAAAAGTCAGGCCTTTGTGAATAGTTTTACCAAGAACATAAACAAGTCATGAGCGGTTATACTAATCACACATATTGGTAGTTCAAAAGATATGCAATGAATAACAATACCAATAATTCCTGACGATTTCTCTTTCGACTCACAAAACAAGTTCATGAATTTACTTCCTTAAAACAAATGTAAAACATTGTTTCCTTGGATTAAATCTTCACCTTATACCCATACATAATCACAACAACATTCAAACGATTATGTCGATGTCTTATATACAAAGTTTAATGGTTAAGCAATAAACCTCGTATTGTATTCCTTAATACTATGTCTAACTAGAGTATAATCATTCATTCTTCGCAGTTTTGTTTTCAATATGCATGACTTGAAATATACGTTAGGGAATGAAACAGTTCAAGTCAAATATCACTAACCTCAAGTGGAAGGATGATGTTGCCGTTGTAGCTTCTTACTTCTTCACTTCTTCAAGTCTTCGCAATACTTGTAATGTCTCACATCCTAATACTTTCAAGCTAACCTATATGAAGTTGACTCTAGTACATAATCAAGCGACTCTTAAAATGAGTTTTTTCCCACTAAAATATGACAACCAAACTTGACATACCAACACTTGGTGGGTTCAACCGAGCTATGCTCTAATAATCTCCCTCTTTGTTAATTTTAGTGAGAAAACTCTTACATTATATGGATAAACAATTCACAAGAATTCATTACACATACGCTTGATTCCCGAATTCAACAGCACAATAACCTGTGTACATTTAATCCATAAATGCGGCTGTTGACATTATAATAACAAAGCTAATACTCCCCCTAAAGGTAAGATAGGTAGATTTTCAATCCGCACGTCTTTGTTATTCCGTTGTAGTCCATATAACTACAAGTATCATATGATATGCTACCCCCCCCCCCTTAGTCTATACTTTTACTCTTTCGTTAGATAAACATTTAAGTACAAATGTCCTTTTCCTTAGTGATACCAATCAATATAAATCAATACCAGTATCACTTGTTTACTCCATATATTTCTCCCCCTTTTGTCACAAAATGACAAAGAAATGAAAAAATAAAGGGAAAACCGAAAGGATCTTACAAATCTCACAATAGACTTGCAACCTGTAGAGTTAAGCACGAGGGTTCCACACACCATTTTTGATAACCAACATCAAAACCGAAACTACAAAGTAATTTTGTTTTGATATGTTACCACGAAAACAATTGACCGAAGAAATTTTCCCTAATATTTTAGCAAACCAAAAATCAACTAAGCACCTTAGTTCCTTTGCTAAGTCGTTTGTACAAATACAATCGCTTGTTCGATAAGACCAAAATAAAGATAACTCTATTTTTCTCATCACGTTCTAATTATCCACATAACTTAGGCCTTTAACTTTTAAACAAGACAAGTACTAGGTAAGTTAACTAGCATTTATTGTTAAGGCATTCGATTAGACTTGAATAACCGAAACCTCCACTTTGATAAGTCTAACTAAGATCAGAATTAACTTAGTTTCTCTTATCCGGAATCGAATTGGACTAAACATTTCATCCGTAAACCTTTTCTTTCGTTAAGCCATAAAAAATTCGTACAAACCAAATAAATCAACTTGCATAATTATTCACCTCAACCAGAAGCAATTGAAACAACATAGACATTAAAGCACCGCAATTGCATCGAAATTTTGTAAGCCTAAACAATTGATACCACACAATAAATCAAGATAACAATAGTTTTTCTTAACCAGAACCAATTGAATCACACACACATCCATACACACATAATGGAATAAAACATCAATTATACCGAAATTTTGTTAAGCAAAAGCTATAAATATACGCAATAAAACCAGGCTTTTCTTAAACAGGAAAACGATTAACTAACAAACTTGTCACCTCAAATTTCTCATCCTCTTCTCCAATATGTTTGCATCTTCTTCCCGGGAGAATTGATATCGAAATATCATTATGTTGTCATCCTTATGCAAAACAAAAGAATAACAACAACCAACCTTTAGCAGAGAAAAGTTGAAAACCGGTTTTTAACTATTGCAAGCAAAAGTTGAAAACCCCGAAACACATATGCTTTTATGCTAAACCAAAGCCGATTCAACATATTGTGACTTTTTCACATATTGTTTCTATCAGAACTCCTTATGATCCTTTGATAAAGCCTACCAACATGGGCTAGAACTTAATCCGGCTAAATCAAAAAGTCACCCAAACCATAAGGGTTTACAACATTATGAGATCGAATATCACGGTTAGAAAACCGAAATCAAACATCCCATACACATATATAGCAATGATAATTTTTATAGTACTGAAATTGAAATACTAAAAACATCATACTATTACACATAAAACCAGAACACAAATTTTAAAGTTGTACAATAGTTAAAACAAAATGTTCAAAAGATAAGGCAGTCTTATGGTTACAGCAAGAACCAAACAGATTTAGACAAAAGTCTAAGAGCTTGAAATGGTATCACTTAAGCCAAAATCATCATCAGATTTTGTATCCTTATAATCTTCAGCAATCAGTGAGAGGTCTGAAGCAAGTTCTGGATGCTTGAGAGATGCAAAGCTGACTTGGCGCTCTAGAAAATCATTTCTCCTACCGAGCCTTCGATAGAAGGTTTCAAGATCAGTATCTTGCACAGGAGTACTATGAGCTGCACTTGTGCTTGTTCCAGTACGACTTTATCCCCTCATTCTATTGATAATAGTGTGATTATGAGGTTTTGGTACAAGTTTTTGAGAATCATTAGCACCAATTTCAAAAACACTGCAAATTCTTGTGATAAGACATGGAAACCCCATGCTCTTCCCACTACTCCAGACTGTTATCATTTGCTTGATAATAAAACCAAAAAAATCAAAATTAGGGGTACAGATTACGATATGATAAATCAGTTCAGCCACATCTCCACTCCATGCCACCTTGTGCATATTGCTGGGTGCCAGATTGGGAACAACAAGTTTTCCAAAGAACTTGAGATGTTTTGAGATGCCATTGATACAGAAACTGTTTTCACTCCAGGAATTTCCGCCAAGAACCTCATCAATATGTTCTTATTTGAAGTCACTTCCTTGAGGAAGAAATGTATTTTCTGGATTGCATCCCAGAAGATAGCCAATAACATTTCTATTAACTTCGAAGCATCGTCTTCGAACCATGGTGAAAAACCTATATCTCTTAGCATTCATAGCATACATGTTTCCATAAAATTCTGCAACAAGACTGGATGACCCAGTATATTTCCCAGTGTGTATATCACCCCAGTCATTCCTGCTGTGATACAGACTCATATATTCTCGAAGTTCAACATTCACAAACTTTTTCTCAACAATAATCCTCTTATTATGCATTGAAACATACTTGTTAAAAAATTCTTGATTAACAAAATAAAGTCTTGTACTAACATCGAAAATCATTGTTGATAGTGTATCAATGGTTTCATCAAAGAAAGTGAAATTTGGAGTACCTTGTAGTTGCAGGAAATCCTACACTACACCCCTCACAAGATTTAATTAACATTCAACTAATTTTTGGATTAACAATCTTAATTTTATTGATGAATCCTTGAACAATCTTACAAGAAAAGATAAAGGAATCAAGAATAACCACTGCTCTAGATTTTCTCTCTCCTATTTACTTGCTTCTCACTCAGAAAAGATCTCTCTCCTTTCCTTTACAACTGAACGGCTATTTATAGGGGATTACATAGTGGATGACAGCTAATCTGTCCTTTATTTTCGGATATGGCCTGCGACATTCTCGCAACCTTACAAATTTTAATCTCGCAAACTCCCTAATTTTCGCAGGACCATCACATTTTTCTCATGATTTAGCTGACGTCGTTTATTATTTCGTTTCTGAAGTTGTTCTGCGACACTATTGTGTTGTGTTGTTAATAATTTCGCTGAGGCATTATTGCTGCGAGATTCTGATCCTACATACCTCTTCTATAATTTTCATTTGAACCCTCTCCACTAGTGAAATTCCTATTATGCATGATGTTATGAATATTATAAGAACTTGTAAATTCGAACAAGAGAAGAAGAAACTTACAATCGAAATTCCCTATTGATATTCGAACTTTTATTTGCGAAGTGTAGTTGAGGAAGATCGCAAGTACCCTTTGAGAGACAACGGAAGTGAAACCAAGACCTTGTTTTGAATTCAAGAGACAATCAAAAAGATGAATTTTTTAGTTCGGATTGAACTGCTCTCTTTCATTCGGTTTGTACTAAGAAGAGAAGATGAAAAGAAAACTTTATGTCTTCATATATATCACCAACCCACGTGTCGCTTCATATTCGGTTTCCCATGAAACGTTTCTAGGGTGTAACCGTGGATCTGAACCACTTTCCTCAAGTGAGCTATCCATTTTGAGTTCGAAGGACTTTGTGGGCTTGGAGTATGTTGGATTTTCTTCTTAAAGAATTATTGAGAAATATTGGCAAACGTTTTTTTTTTTTCTTAATAGCTTTCGCTAAAATCCATCCCTCTATTGTCAACGGTCTGTGAACGTCTGTTCCCTCTCCTAAGAGTTCATAGGGTTTCTTTTTGAGAAGTGTCTTCTCTTAATACATATATACCTTATATAATGTATTAATTCATCCCTATCAAAATTTACATGGAGAACCTTGCAAAATCTCAAGAGATTGCGCAGCTTGATATGGAGGAAGACACTCAATGACGTGATTCGATTCAAGAGTTGGTTCTAAAGAAGACGCTTACAAGAAAGGACCACAACTCATGGATTGATGAGTCCGTCAAGGATTTAACTCGTTTTCAAAACGATTCAAAGTTCGAGTTTGCAAATCTCCAACTTCAAATAAACCAACTCTTAGATTGTCAGGCCAAAATCCTTGCAAACCAAAATACTCTGATACAGAACCAGAAGAAACTTATCATGGACTGTGTTAAGGGTAGACAACTTGAAAAAGCGGGGGTACAACAACCACACCCAATATTTCGATTAGCAATCTGTATGGACTAACTCCAATATACTTTTAAGAGAATCAACTAGACTCAATCTTAATAAAGTATATCAAAGAGTTATATCTCTCTTTCTCGATTCAATTCTTACTCAAGCAAATAGAAATCTGCGATTCTAATTGAATACAAGAGAAATCACTTGAACGGTACCAAAGAACAATGTTCAAGGATCAATCAATTTCAATCAACAACCAAAGGTCGGATTTCCCAATTGATTGATTCAAATGCACAACCTGTGATATTTCAATTATATAACAAAATATAATCCGAAAAAGAAATAACACAGACACTTGTTAACGAGGAAACCGCAAATTCAGAAAAACCTCGGGACCTAGTCCAGATTGAACACACACTGTATTAAGCCTCTACAGACGCTAGCCTACTACAAACTAACTTCGGTCTGGACTGTAGTTGAACCCCAATCAATCTCACATTGATCCAAGGTACAGTTGCGCTCCTTACGTCTCTGATCCCAGTAGGATACTACACACTTGATTCCCTTAGATGATCTCACCCACAACTAAGAGTTTCTACGACTCAAAGTCGAAGACTTTAATAAACAAATCTGTATCACACAGAAAAGTCTACGGTAATAGATAAATCTGTCTCCCACAGAAATACCTATGAGTTTTGTTCCGTCTTTTGATAAATAAAGGTGAACAGGAACCAATTGATAACCCGGACTTATATTACCAAAGAACAACCTAGTATTATCAATCACCTCACAATAATCTTAATCGATGCGGAGAAAGAAGATATTGATATCAATCTTAAGCCAATCGTTACGATTGTACTCAATACGATAGAAACATCAAGATCATATCACGCAATTGATACCATTGATACAGAAACTGGGTGCTAGATTGGGAACAACAAGTTTTCCAAAGAACTTGAGATGTTTTGAGATGCCATTGATACAGAAACTGTTTTCACTCCAGGAATTTCCGCCAAGAACCTCAGCAATATGTTCTTTGTTGAAGTCACTGCCTTGAGGAAGAAATGTATTTTCTGGATTGCATCCCAGAAGATAGCCAATAACATTTTTACTAACTTTGAAGCATCGTCTTCGAACCATGGTGAAAAACCTATATGTCTTAGCATTCATAGCATACATGTTGCCATAAAATTCTGCAACAAGACTGGGTGACCCAGTATATTTCCCAGTGTGTATATCACCCCAGTCATTCCTACTTTGATACAGACTCGTATATTCTCGAAGTTCAACATTCACAAACTTTTTCTCAACAATAATCCTCTTATTATGCATTGAAACATACTTGTTAAAACATTCTTGATTAACAAAATAAAGTCCTGTACTAACATCAAAAATCTTTGTTGATAGTGTATCAATGGTTTCATCAGAGAAAGTGAAATTTGGAGTACCTTGTAGTCCAGGAAATCCTACACTACACCCCTCACAAGATTTAATTAACATTCAACTCATTTTTGGATTAACAATCTTAATTTTATTGATGAATCTTTGAACAATCTTACAAGAAAATATAAAGAAATCAAGAATAACCACTGCTCTAGATTTTATCTCTCCTATTTACTTGCTTCTCACTCAGAAAAGATCTCTCTCATTTCCTTTACAACTGAACGGCTATTTATAGGGAATTACATAGTGGATGACAGCTAATCTGTCCTTTATTTTCGGATATGGCTTGCGACATTCTCGCAACCTTACAAATGTTAATCTCGCAAACTCCCTAATTTTCGCAGGACCATCACATTTTTCTCATGATTTAGCTGACGTCGTTTATTATTTCGTTTCTGAAGTTGTTCTGCGACACTATTGTGTTGTGTTGTTAATAATTTCGCTGAGGCATTATTGCTGCGAGATTCTGATCCTACATCTTGCCTCTTCTCATATCTTCTATGCGAAGTAGAGAACGATGTGATAAATGTCGCAGCTGTCCATCTCTTCATATACTGCATTTATCACACGTATCCTTTCTTCCATCTGTTTCTTGACACGTCTTCTGTAACCGTTACTTTTCAACTGCTCACTTCTTTTCGCATTAATGGTATTTATTTCTTCGAGTAAAAAAAAATCTTGTTTATATATTCTTCTTAGTCTTCTTTCCATTTTCTTTTTACTTTCTCTTCTCTTTTTACTCTCCCATCTCTGTAACTTTATTGTTCTTCCGTAAGTTCTGCTACTGTAATTCTTCCCTCTTCAATCTTCTTACTTTTCATCCATTCCCATACTTTATATTCAGATATGCCTCCAAGCGGTCAAAAGCATGAGAAAACTTTTAAGGAAATCCAAAAAGATCTCGACGAGAGAGGTTTTACACTTTCTACCATTCCTGGTGAAAGTGCCAAATCAATTTTTTATATTAAATTTTTTTCTCATCAACACTGTGATGATCAGATAATCATAGTTTCGCTGGGTCAAATTATCGCAGGTCTTCCCATTCCCCTTTATGACCCTGATATTCCTTTATTTTATGAGATTCTCGCTCATCCGAACTTCTCGCGAGCTATCTTTCAATTAAGTGGAGATTGCATCCGTGAAGAAAGAGAATACTCATTGGGGTGTTCGCTTGAAAAGGAAAGATAATATTGATGAAGATAAAATACTCCTGCAAGACATTGATTGGCACTCTGGTAAGAACACAACACCTCGCCAATCCAAAGATGATAAATGGTGTGTTTTTCCCTTGATGCTGAAAGGATCTTATATTGCTGGGTCAAATGTTCTTCTTGAGAATCTCGCTACTTATCAACCTTGGGTATTCTCTTGGCCCGAGAAGAATAAAGAGGTATGTTTCTTCCAGTTTCGCCCACTTTACATTTCTTTATTTATCTTTATTCTTTTGTTCGCTGACTCTTGCGAAATTCTACAGATCCAGAAACTTAAAGATAGCTACCACAGGACTGGTAAGGTTAGTACCTTGTTAGCTCTTCGCTCATACACAGATGAGGTAAGAAATATTCTCTTATGATTTTAAACAATATATTGTTGCCTCTATTTCTTATTTCTATATGTGTGTGAAGGTTATTGCTGAAATAGAAGAGCCTGCCAATATTGCGAAGACTGGTGATAAAGGCAAAGGTGCTCTTCGCAGGGAAAAACCAACTGCTCCTCCTTCAAAGAAGAGAAAAATCCGTTCTTCCTCTCCTTCAAATACTCCTTCTCATGAAAACTCCGAGAGTGATGAGGATGATGATGACAATGATGACCTTGCTGCAAATGAAGATTCTCCATCTGAATCTTCTATGGCTAAGCTCTCTGGCATCTTTTCTGATTCTTGGCAAGGAATGGGAGATAGTCAACTCGCTAATACCTGCAAAGCTCTCTCTACGATTTGCGATGTTCCTTTATTGGATGGTGATAATTCTCTTCGCGGAGTTTCTAGATCGGTGACTCCCAACTTCCTGCATTCTCTTAATAGTCTGGTATGCTTTCATCTTTTTACTTTTTCATTATTGTAACTCAAAATTTCTTTCTATTTTAATACTTTTTAGATTTTCTCGCAGGCTGGAAAAGCTTCTTTCGCTGTTGCCTCAGATCTGGAGAGGAAACGCGAAATTATTGAAAAAAAGAATCTTCAATATCGTACAAAGAATGAGGAACTGGAAGCTGAAGTCAAAGGTCTTTGCGAGAAGAACAAACAACTAGAAATTGATTCTTCTGTGCACAAGAATAAAATCTTTAGTCTTCAGCAAGCTAATAATCAACTCTATGGTATATTACTTTTCTCCTTTCCCTTCATTAATTCATCCTGTTATTTTATCTTATTTGATTGATCCTTTTTGCAGACATTTATGGTCTTTCTGATGAAGCTATCGTTCTTCGTTCATTTCCTAATGACTTGGATAATGACACCCTTCTTGAACATCTTAATAAATCTTTAGATAGTTTCTCAAATGATAAAATTTCATCTCTTTCTCTGAATGAACTGAGATCCAAATTTCGCCTCTTAGAGATTGACCATAGATCTAGTTTAGGCTTAGCCAACCAATTTAAGCGTTTCTTTCTTAATTGTAAAGAGAAAATCAATGAGCTAAGAACCAAAATTAGCGGTCTCATAGATGACAAGGATCGCATTTCTAACCAAGGTGCTGAGACTTTGGAGAAATTCCAAGAAATTCTTCTTGCAGTTTAACTTGAACGGGATGAAGCTAACCGCCAAAATGCCGTGCTTAATGAGAGAGAAAACCAAATTCATTCTCGTCTCCTTATAAATAATGAGGATGAATTAGCTTGGGCTGCGAAAATCTTAGACGATGCCAGAAAAGATTTAGGTGTAAATCTTAGTCCCCAAGTTGAGCATACAGCCTTGATTAGAGATATGATAACCGTTCTTCTTCACTAATCTTTTGTTTCTTATGAATTTTCATCAAGTTATTAATTGATTGCCTTTTGCTCGCAGATTCTGAAAGTAGATATCGTGAAAGAATTGAGGAACTTGAAGCTGAAAAAGAGGAACTCGCAAAGAATATTTTTTCTCGCAACGACAGCTATTCTAGATTAAAGAATCAAATCAAGATCACTGTTGCGAACTTTAAGAATGACGCTCTGCATTTTCGCAATCAAACTATTCAAATGGTTTGTGATGACCATAGTATTCCTCACTCTGATTATCCTTGTCTCTTGGAGGAGATCCCAAAGAACATTCCTAGTCTGACATCTGATAGCGAAGCTGATGATGAAGAATCTGATGGTGATGAAGGTTCTGATGGAGATAAAGTTCTGATGCAGACGAAGAAGGGAACAAGTCTGATGAAGATGATGAAGGATCAACTAAGAAGTAGTCTTTGTTTCTTTCTTTGATCTTCTGTAATACTTGTACATTTATTCCTCTTTCTGTATATTTGCGAATTCTTTTGGTTCCCATATTCCTTAATATATGAGTTTCTTTCATTTTGACCTGCATTCATTAAAACAATTCTTCCTTGCAATACGGTTAATCAACATAATCATTAATTTTTAATTTTTGCGTAAATCTATCATGTGGAGACAAATAACATTTTCTAATTTCATTCATTCCCATACTTGCCTCTGTTATTTGTATCCAAATGAGAGATTTTGCAGATTTTCTTATTTTGTGCCTCAACTTCGCAGTTGTTTATGTATAATTTCGCAATCATATGCGAAGTGAATTTTGATTCTTTTCAAAATCTCATTCCTGTGTGGTCTTTTTTGCCTTCCTAGTTAAAGGTCTTATTATGCCACCTCTTGTCATTGCGACAAAATCGCAGGACGTCCTTGCACTTTCATGCAAAAACCCATTGATCTTGCCTTAACTTTTTCTTTTGTATTATGGCCTCTTCAGGAATGTTGCGACAATATGACAGGCCTAAATATTCTTGCGAAAATAAAGCCCCATTACATTGTCGTCTTGCGAAAATCGCAGGACGTCTTCGCACTTTCATGCGAAAACCCATTGATCTCGTCTTATCTTTTTCTTTTGTATTATTGCCTCTTCAGGATTGTGCACAAATATGACAAGCCTTAATACCCTTGCGAGTAAAAAGCCTCATGACATTTGCGTCTTAAGACACTTATCAGCTCCCTAATGGAGGGTGCCGCCCTTATCTTCCCCCTGGTTGCCCCTTCAAGGAGGCGTACTCTACCATACAAGGTTGGCTCCTCCCATCCGGTCTTAACAACAACCAGTTGTTTTCGCAGCCTCTTATCCCTTTTACCTATAGGGTTTATGGTTACGAGACTGCACCCTAAGTGGGGTTTTCTTCGGGCCGAGTGCAGTATAAGCCAAGACTTGTCAAGAATGGCAAGGTACGCTCCAGACGCCCCTGGCACTCTTGACTCAACCGTGTACCTCGGCGCCTTGATCAGATTCTGCACTCCTTGGGAGAGTCCTTATTACCTTAGTCGCCCAACCTAAGTCATATGCTTAAGCTGAGAATCCAAGGTGCCTCTCCCGGATGGGCTTTATTGACCCCAAATCTCCATGACTCAGGTTCCGGTGGCGGTGTAGCCTTTCCCTGAGCCATGCAACAGGTACCCCCTTATATGACGTACTTTAGGTCTTACATTTGCCTCTTGCGAAATTGTATTCGCGAACTAGGGTGTACGCCATAAAGGTTCGCCCCTTTCTCTTTTGTCATTGTTCTCTGATTGTCTTTTGTAATTCATTATCTCTGCGAGATTCTCGCACATCATCATATCGTATTTGCATTTCGCAATCTCAATTTTGTCATTCAATAAAATGTATTTTTGAGAATTTTATTGCGAGAGTGTCGCAACAAATCAATCATTCATACATTCTTATTTTATTACCTTTGCATCTCTGCTTCTTTGTTATTTTCTGCTACTGCTTCCTTGGTAGTGGTATGTTCACCATTTTTTATTCTGAGCTAGCATTAGTTTCGCAACATCTCTTCTTCTTTTCTTCGATTGCATCCACCATCAACCTCTCACTTCTTTGTGTCTCTTTGATTTTGTGTCGCCAACTTTCCTTCTTGTTTGCTCTTCCTTCGCAGGATTCTACCTCAGTTTCGTAACACCTCTTTCCTTCAACCCAATCTCCCTTTATGATTCCTACACCGCTGGGGTGAGGGAATTTGATGCACTGGTGGAAAGTTGAAGCTACACCTAGAATCCCATGTAGCCAAGGTCGACCAATTAATGCATTGTAGGGTGATTCTACATCAACGACACAGAATAGGATTTCAGAAGATATTCCCTTCAATGGAATTCGCATAGTAACCTCCCCTTTAGGCTTGTTGGCAGTACCATTAAAACCATATATCTTATATGTTGATGGTATAAGATCATCATCTCTTCCTCCCATAGTTTTATAAGTATGATAAAATAAGATGTTCACAGAGCTTCCAGTATCGATTAGAATCCTATTAATTGCCCATGAATCTTCAGCTTCATCATCCTCATCTTCTTTCGGTTTTGGATTAATTTCTAATTTTACTACCAATGGATTATCATGTACCTCTTCACCTTCGGGGATTTCTTCTGCGGTAAAAGAAATAATCTGTTTCTGCCATTCCTCTAGTGGCGAGATTTTCGCAATATTCATAATTTCTCTTCCATCATTATCTCTTGCGAACACTCTACTCAAAACATTGTCATGAAAATCTTCAATTGTCTTGTATGAATGTACGATAGAGTGACAGAATAGATTCTTTGCTTTTGCACCAACTTCTATGAAGAATGTTTCCTTCTTTTTCATCGTGTTTACTTTGATGCTCTGTGGTGGTGGTGGCAATGGTTGAGATTGTGGGTGCCCTACCAAAAAGTGGTTTAGTTTTCCTTGATCTATCATTCTCAGAATAATTCTTTTTACATTTCTGCAATCATTTGTAGTATGTCCATGAAAATGATAAGAACAACTCATGACTTCTGTGGTTTGGAGGTGGTTCCGTTCCCATGTTCCATGGTGTTGGTATCTTCTCCATCAAAATTATAGCTTTTCATATTTTCTCCACACTTGCATTTAGAGGTGGCATCTTGATTTCTTCCCATACTACCTTGTGACCTCCTTGTCCTCTATTATAGTTTTGTCTTTGACCTCCATAAGTTTCTTGCGGCTGATCGAGTCTTTGAATCTTGTTACTTCCACCACGATTGTAGAAATTTCTTTCTCTTTCATACTCCTCTTGATATCGGCTTCCCATAGCCACCAGTTTATGTTGATTGTTTCCCGTCACTTTTTCTTGTTGTACTTGTGAAGTGCTCGCCACTGTGTTTATTAGTTTGGGTAATAAGCTTGCATTCGCTGTTTGTGAACTGGTGTTCACAACCGGGTATGATTCCATTTCATTTTGCCTTTCCTCTAGAGCAATATATTCTTCCTGAAGTTCTCGCAATTCAGTCATTGTGATCGTATTCTTGACTCTGAAAATTTGGATATACAATAGATTGGTTGCAAACATAGCATTGATAAATGATAAGATAAGATATCTCTCATCCACACGGCCAGCCATTTCTCTACACATAGTCCTCCATCTTTTAGTTAGGTGCTTCAAACTTTCGCCAATCCTTTGTTTTAATCCAAACACGTCTTCAATACCAGGTCGCGAAGAATTGTTACTTATATATGTCCCCAGGAATGTAGTCTGCAAATGATTGAAGGATGTTATTGTATTCTTTGGTAGACCTTCGAACCATTTTAACGCCTCCCCTGTTAAGCTGGATGCAAAATACTTGCATAATATGACATCATGATTTTCCCATTGCAACATGCACATCATGTAGGCTTTAATGTGTTGAATTGCACAAGTTGTTCCATCAAAAATGCTGGTTAATGCGAGCAAATTGCATCTCGGAGGTATTCCTCCTAGTTGTACTTCCCTTGTAAATGGAGTTTTCGCAGCTTCTTCTATAGCTTCATCTAATTGTCTTCTGCCTACTTCTCCTATATTATTTAGCACTCCTCTCATTTCTTCCAATTCTGTTAAGATTTGTTTATTTACACCTGAATTTTGATCCATTGGTCTTTTTAATTTCGCCTCCCTTCTTCTGCGTTCATGTCTTTCTTCTCTCGCGAAATTTTGCATTTCTTCTTCATCATCCTCATCTCGTCTTCTTCTGCGATTCTCTTCCTCATCTCTATCTTGAATTCGCATATGATGATGTCTCTCATTTTCCCCTCCATGGTTTTGTTCATTTCTTATCAATTTCATTCGCTGTCTTTCGGCCATCCTCTGTACTCTATCATACTCTTGATTGATATTACCATTATTCCGGTTTTGTGTACGCTTTCTTTCTCGATTGTCGTGATTTTTCTGGCGAATTGTCTCCTGAAGCTCTCATTCTTCCATTTCCGCTCTCAATCTTTCACATTCGCAAGTTAAACGTGCTTGTTCAACATAATGTCTTTCAATTTCTTCTTCAATCGTTTGTTGATTTCTTTGAGCTTCTCTCTCATGTAAAATTCTCCTTCCTTCCTCTCGATTCCCTTCGCCATCTTGATTATTTCGTCCCTGACATTGTCCATTCTCTTGATTTCTATCATTTTGCCTATCATCAAAAGTTTCATTTTGTGGAACGTAACGATCATCAGTCCTTTCTCTATCTTCGCGATGTTCTTCATTAGGATTTGATATTTCTTATCGAATATTATTTTCAGCATTAATTGTGGGTGAGTTTCGCCTCATCTCCCTTCTAGTCGATCTTGAATATGATTTTGTAGTACTTCTCGATATTCTACTCTGTAGTCTCATATTTTCCATCCTCAATTCTTCATTTTGCCTTGTTAAATTTGCATGTTCTTCTGCCTCAGCTCTTCTTTCTTCATGTATTCTTCGTCTCAACGTTTCTAATGCTCCAATTTCCTCATCTCCATGAATTATTCCTTCATCTACTTCTTGATTTCTCTCTACCTGTCCATGGTTCCTGGTTTGCTGCTCTTCTTCTACTTCTTATGCTGAATTTGATTCCAAGTGTGTATACTCACCCTATCATAATCTTTATTCCTTCCTTGTACTAGTGTTTGTTGAATTGGTGGTTGAATTTGATTTTCTCCATTATTTCTCATTCTAGTAGATTCTCCCATTTCATTTCTTTCCCTTCCATCAAGTCTCTTGCTTCTTCTAACAGTAGTTGGTTGTTCGGATGTATTTCTTCTTCTAGCCATTTCTTCAATATTAATGAATTGCAAGAGATTATGTAAAATTCTTAACCAATTACTCCAAATCTTCACAAATCTCAATATTAATCTTCAATTTTTTCTAGAAAAATCTTCAATCTTCAATCCTCCCTGTTTCTAGCGCCATTATGTAGTTGCAGGAAATCCTACACTACACCCCTCACAAGATTTAATTAACATTCAACTCATTTTTGGATTAACAATCTTAATTTTATTGATGAATCTTTGAACAATCTTACAAGAAAAGATAAAGGAATCAAGAATAACCAGTGCTCTAGATTTTCTCTCTCCTATTTACTTGCTTCTCACTCAGAAAAGATCTCTCTCCTTTCCTTTACAACTGAACGGTTATTTATAGGGAATTACATAGTGGATGACAGCTAATCTGTCCTTTATTTTCGGATATGGCTTGCGACATTCTCGCAACCTTACAAATGTTAATCTCTCAAACTGATAAACACATTTTTGTGTCTAAATTGTCCTCAATTTTCTCTATGTTGGTACTCGAGTTTGTACTTATTTTGGTGTTTTGTGTGTTTGTAGGTATTTTTGGAAATAAACGTTTTTGGAAGAATCGGCTCGAAAAACTGCTAAAGGCACCCCCGGAGGACATTTTCTAAGAGGACCTCAGATTTGGATAAGGGGAACCCGCGGTTATGTGCATCCCAAATTTTTTCTCAACACCGAAATAAAATAAAACAAATAAAAACCTAAAAAAGGAGCGAAAGAAGAAGATTTTTTTTATTTAATAAAAAAAGAGAGAAAAAAAAAAGAGAGACATTTTTATTTTTTTAGATATTTTTTTTTAGACTTTTCTTTTTCTTTTGCACTTTATTTTTTTGGACTTTGGACTTGGACTTTGGACATTTTTTTAAACCCTACTGAAGGGTAGTATTAAATATTAAACTGTTTGCAGAGAAGGACGGCGATTGCGATATCGCCTCGGCCCCTCGGGTTCGTACATGACATAGGAGTTGTGGCCCGAGTCGACTTCAACGGTTCATCCCCCGTCTGGAACGGGAGGTAAGAATTTTAAACACCCGCGAATCCCCTGTCAGCGGGTTTACTGGATGATTTTGTATGCATATATGTTGAGGAATCGAATACGGCTGTTTTAATTTCCTAGTAAAGGGAAAGGCCTGGACATACAAGATAAGGGTTCGGATTTCATCACCGTTCTCTTCTTGACCTCCTTAGGAAAACGAAACCAAACGCGAACCTAAGCCTAAAATTTTGACTAGAACGAGACCGATAGGGTAACGAGCTTAACAGGAAAGTCATTCGAAAAATATTTGTTACTCTTTTAAGCATACTTCGAAGTTCATGATGGTTTTTGTGAGTTGAATGCGTGACTGCGCCGCCTTGTAATGCGGTGAGGCCTTGGGTATCAAAGCTCCACGCAGATTCCCTCGCCTCTATTCAACTTACTTTGACTCGGATTGATTCTAGAGGGGTTTGCTTAAATTGTAACGAATTTCCTTTCGAAGGATTAGAAGCTGGTCTAGAAACAATCTAAGTGGATCCATCATGATTTTTGTTTGCTAGATAAAATAGGCTTGTTGTGGTCGAGTCAGCCTTCTTTGTGCTTGTTTAGAATCCCCTTGCAGTTAGGATGTCGAACTGGTATAGCCAATACAATGATTATCCAACCGAGCAACATGGACATACTCTTTTTATGATCATAGTGTGAATAGTGGTTGGGCAGGCCAACCTTTTCAAGATTTTGGGTCATACCATGGCGAGCCCAATTACTATCCACATGGGCATCAGTCTTACGAGCAAGAAGATTATAATACTAGTTCTTCGTATTTAGAGGATACAATCAAACTTTTTAAAAGTAGTCCTTTTTATGATCCTTCAGTTCCTATTCCTTCTCTAGAAGAGTCTCTCAGGAGTTTAGCTGAGTCGACCGGGAAGTTAGCTGAATCGACATGTAAGTTAGCTGAGGTGAATAACGTAGTTATGGACGAAAGGACTGCAACAACGACTGAATCTTTAGAAGATATCCTCAATAGATTAACTCAAAACTTAGATCCAACACTAAGGGAACTTTCTTTGGAGGAGACCCTTGAGAGGATAGCTGAGTCGACACGTAGACTTGAGTTAGAGACGAACGAAAGTATTGCTCGAAATAACTTGAATTTCCAATATAGTGTATCCAATAATACCTTTGAGAATGAAGATAGTTATTCACGTAATCAAGATGACGAGGATAAAATTGGTAACACTACTTGTTTAGATGAGGTACAACCATTTTCATGTTATTATAATGATGATTATGATGAGGATAGTGTTGATGAAGAATTTGAAATAAGTAGGCATAGTGATCAGGAATTTGTTACTCCAATTGAACTTAATAATGATAATGTTTCTTGTTCAAATCCAAATAATTTTAATAATTATTCACCTATTCAAAAGGAAGAGGATTTGACTAGAGATACTCCCGTTTTAGACGATGTAGTATTTCCTTATGACTACGAAGCCAACGATAGTTTATAGGAACGAGTTTATTATGAGAATATTGTTTTAGAGTCTAGTGATTTAGAAACATTAGTCTTAGAAGAAGAAGATGAACTCGTAGATCTTTTAAATATGAGTGAGGATGCATCACCTGAGTATAATCTACACGAAGCAATTGACCATTTTCAGGATTCCGATGATCTAGAAATTAGGGAAATTGTAGCTAGTCTATCTAGAGACACCCAAAAATCTAAGTTTGGGGGTGATTATCATTATCCTTGTGCCTTACCTTTAGCTCTTACAGAGATCCCTCACTTGGGACGATATATATGCCTCAACCATTGTGCCAGATTGCCTTCATACTAGCTCTCCCGAACCTAATAATGTCCAGGAAGAAGTTCAGTTGTTAGAAACCCATCCTCTGGTTGATGTGGTTTACCCAGGCTATGATACCCAAATTGATTTTGTTTTCCCACCAAAAACTTTTATTCCAATTGTGGGAACGTTTGAATTTCAGATGTGTCGGTTATTAAGTTTTGAGACTAAACCTAATTACTTTAGGATATTAGGGTCGACACATTTTCTTAAGAATGACCATTATTGTGGTCAACTATGTGAGTCAAATATAATTGAATTAGAGGATCCCCAATTATTCAGGTTATTGTTATGTGCTTCTAAGTTCTTAGTTGAGTTTTTCCAGACTCTAATACCTGAACCGGATCTTAGCTTTGAGGAAATCCAACCGATGAAAACCTTTTACTTAGACCATTTTATAGAGCCTGAACCTGAACCACAACTAGATGTAGTTGTCTTAAGCAAAGGTATGTTCGGTATCTTCTTGGTCTATTACAGTTTCCTCTTCTTGTGGGTAACACTTTTTGATCCAGATGACCCAAATTATTTCGGCTGCTGCTATATGATTCTTCGTGGTGATTAATCCTTTCTTAGTCTGGCTGAAGACTTTAAACTTAGCACTTCTTGGGAGGTAACCCAATATTCATGCGACACGGTAATATCTTTCCTTATATCTTTTGCTTCAAGTGGTAACAGTTTCTCCTTGTTCATGCTTTTAATTTTATCTTTAGAACATTGAGGACAATGTTAGATTTAAGTTTGGGGGTTTGGGAGAAACTTTTTAGTTGCATTAAATAAACTCCAGAGCCTAGAAATTTATGCCTATTAAGGATAGCACTAACCAATCTAAGTGGATGGAAACATCTTGGTTGTAGGAGTTGAGGAACCAATCTGATTAGATGGAAACATCTAAAGAGTCTATTCATAAAAGAACAGAGCTCGTGTGTTAGAATTAAAAAAAACATGGTAGTTTCGCCATATCTCGTTGAATCCTAATCCTCCAGTTTTTATTTTTTAAGTGATTTGGTGGGGCACACGATTCAAGTTTTTACCTTTGCTAGGGTGAAATAGGGTGATTGAGATACCAACCAAAAAAAAATAAAAAAAATAAAAAAAATAATTAAGACCAGACCATCAGACTAACCGGAATAAATTCAATAAAGTCGAAATTCAATAAAGTCGACCACTGGTGCCCTTGTATATGCCAGTTGTGTTGACCTAGAGTTAGGTTTATCGACCATTGGTCCCCTTGTATATGCCAGTTGTGTTGATATTAGTCAGACCGGTATCTCAGTCCATTAGGATAGGTCCATCTTGGCAGAGGACTTCAGACAGATATGGAAAACACCGTTCACTTTAAACCATCTATCTTTTCTCTTTATCCATCTTCTTAATCTTTCCATGTGATTGGTTGACTCCGGTTATGATGTACAGAAACTATCTGAGTAGAGCTCTGTCACTTTATATGAATTTTAGTATGGTTGAGTGCAAACTAGTGTACATCAATTGGAATTTCGCATCAGGGTACTTCCTCCTATAATCAATGATTGTATGCCAACCAAGGATATTCTTTAGTATCTTCCAAAGTTCTGCATAGATAGCTAGGGTTTGGAGTAAAGGTTTTGTGGGTACACCTCTGGTAAACCCTCCCGAGACTATAACTCGGTCACTAGGGCCACCTAGAGTTTGAATTTTCTTTTCTAGAATAAATTTTCTCGAGGACTAGCAAATAATAAGTTTGGGGGTATTTGATAGACACATTTTGTGTCTAAATTGTCCTCAATTTTCTCTATGTTGGTACTCGATTTTGTACTTATTTTGGTGTTTTGTGTGTTTGTAGGTATTTTTGGAAAATAAACGTTTTTGGAAGAATCGGCTCGAAAAACTGCTAAAGGCACCCCCGGAGGACATTTGCTAAGCGGACCTCAGATTTGGATAAGGGGAACCCGCGGTTATGTGCATCCAAATTTGTTCTCAACACCGAAATTACTATCGGCACCCCAACAGAAGGATAAGAGGCACCCTTCATCTTCAACATTCAAAAAGAATATTTGTGGGAAATTTGGTTCCACCGGTAAAGGATTTATTATCTTTAAGATAAGAATATCTTCTTGCCTTATAAACAGGAAGAATTTGAAGAAAAAGGAAGTTATCTTGTATTAAACAAGAGAGATATCCTTGGAAGATTTTATCTTGGATTCTATTCTGCGAATTAAAGAAGATATGAGTTTAGTAAAGAAATATGGAGAATAAAGAGAAGGAAAAATTCCTGAAGATATTTTTAATTAAAAAGAAGAAGATTTTGGAGTTATGGAAGAATATATTTGAGTAATGTGTATTTGTGTGTATAAATAGAGAGCTAGAGAGCACATTTGAGGATGGAGAGTTGGGGGATCGTTTAGAGCAAACCCGGTTTAATCATTATTTTCTCCCATTTCATCACTTGTAAACACTTTTGAGCAATGAAAAATTATTCTAAGTGTGTTTCCAATATGCGTAGCTAGACCCAAATCCTTGGGGCTATGGAGGAAGCCGTTGTTTCGGTGAAAGTGATACATTTGTATTTTTAATTAATTATAACAACTCTATTATGATTTTTTCTTTGAATTAAAACTTGATTATATGATTTTAATTAGTTAGGTGTATTTTCTCTTGATAGAATATGCTTTCTTTAGGGTTTTGATATTCTATGCTTGGATTAACATCTATTCTTTTGAAAATCTACATGTCTAGGAAATACTATTAGAATCAATTTGAATGTTGAGTTGCATAATTATTGTTTTATTAAATCACTAATTTCGACCAATGGTGGAATCCTAGCCCCGGTCTCTCCATAATTTTTACAACACTTTTTAATTGAGTTTGTTATTTTTATTTATAAAAATTAAGTCTAAAAAAATCTTCCTTCACAAGTCTCAACGAACCTTTTACTACAACATCATTGAAAATAACCATCATAAACTCCCTAATTTTCGCAGGACCATCACATTTTTCTCATGATTTAGCTGACCTCGTTTATTATTTCGTTTCTGAAGTTGTTCTGCGACACTATTGTGTTGTGTTGTGTTGTTAATAATTTCACTGAGGCATTATTGCTGCGAGATTCTGATCCTACATACCTCTTTTATAGTTTTCATTCGAACCCTCTCCACTAGTGAAATTCCTATTATGCATGATGTTATGAATATTATAAGAACTTGTAAATTCGAACAAGAGAAGAAGAAACTTACAATCGAAATTCCCTATTGATATTCAAACTTTTCTTTGCGAAGTGTAGTTGAGGAAGATCACAAGTACCCTTTGAGAGACAACGGAAGAGAAACCAAGACCTTGTTTCGAATTCAAGAGACAATCAAAAAGATGAATTTTTTAGTTCGAATTGAAATGCTCTCTTTCATTCGGTTTGTACTAAGAAGAGAAGATGAAAAGAAAACTTTATGTTTTCATATATATCACCAACCCAGGTGTCGCTTCATATTCGATTTCCCATGAAACGGTTCTAGGGTGTAACCTTGGATCTGAACCATTTTCCTCAAGTGGGCTATCCATTTTGAGTTCGAAGGACTTTGTGGGCTTGGAGTATGTTGGATTTTCTTCTTAAAGAATTATTGAGTAATATTGGAAAACGTTTTTTTTTCTTCTTAATAGCTTTCGCTAAAATCCATCCATCTCTTGTCAACGGTCTGTGAACGTCCGTGCCCTCTCCTAAGAGTTCATACGGTTTGTTTTTGAGAAGTGTCATCTCTTAATACATATATACCTTATATACTGTATTAATCCATCCTTATAAAAATTTATATGGAGAACCTTGAAAAATCTCAAGAGATTGTGCAGCTTGATATGGAGGAAGACACTCAAGGACGTGTTTCGATTCAAGAGTTGGTTCTAAAGAAGATGCTTACAAGAAAGGACCAAAACTCATGGATTGATGAGTCCGTCAAGGATTTAACTCGTTTTCAAAACGTTCAAAGGTCGAGTTTGCAAATCTCCAACTGCAAATAAACCAACTCTTAGATTGTCAGGCCAAAATCCTTGCAAACCAAAATACTCTGGTACGGAACCAGAAGAAACTTATCATGGACTGTGTTAAGGGTAGACAACTTGAAAAAGCGGGGGTGCAACAACCACACCCAATATTTCGATTAGCAATCTGTATGGACTAACTCCAATATACTTTTAAGAGAATCAACTAGACTCAATCTTAATAAAGTATATCAAAGAGTTATATCTCTCTTTGTCGATTCAATTCTTACTCAAGCAAATAGAAATCTGCGATTCTAATTGAATACAAGAGAAATCACTTGAATGGCACCAAAGCCCAATGTTCAAGGATCAATCTATTTCAATCAACAACCAAAGGTCGGATTTCCCAATTGATTGATTCAAATGCACAACCTGTGATATTTCAATTATATAACAAAATATAATCCGCAAGAGAAATAACACAGACACCAGAAGTTTTGTTAACGAGGAAATCGCAAATTCAGAAAAACCTCACGACCTAGTCCAGATTGAACACACATTGTATTAAGCCTCTACAGACACTATCCTACTACAAACTAACTTCGGTCTGGACTGTAGTTGAACCCCAATCAATCTCACATTGATCCAAGGTACAGTTGCGCTCCTTACGTCTCTGATCCCAGTAGGATACTACACACTTAATTCCCTTAGATGATCTCACCCACAACTAAGAGTTGCTACGACCCAAAGTCGAAGACTTTAATAAACAAATCGGTATCACACAGAAAAGTATACGGTAATAGATAAATCTTTCTCCCACAGAAATACCTACGAGTTTTGTTCCGCCTTTTGATAAATAAAGGTGAACATGAACCAATTGATAACACGGACTTATATTACCGAAGAACAACCTAGTATTATCAATCACCTCACAATAATCTTAATCGATGCGGAGAAAGAAGATATTGTGGAATCACAAATGAAGAGACAAAGATGTTTGTGATTACTTTTATATCTTGCATATCGGAGATATCAATCTCAAGCCAATCGTTACGATTGTACTCAATACTATAGAAACATCAAGATCAGATCACGCAACTACAAGAAAGTAGTATCGGTCAGGCTTCACAATCCAAATGAAGTCTTCAAGTCGTTAACCTACAGGGTCTCGGTAGAAACCTAAGGTTAAAGGAGAATCGACTCGAGATTATACAACTAGTATCATATAGGAGGTGTGGGGATTAGGTTTCCCAGTTGCTAGAGTTCTCCTTTATATAGTCTTTCAAATCAGGGTTTGCAATCAATGTTAGATTTGTAACAAAGCATTCAATATTTACCGTGTAGATGGGGCAAAACGAATTGCTGGTTTTTACGGAATTGAAGAGATGATCGTGCGGAGGAAACTCCTTGAACCGAGCGAACTTTCAAACCTCACACAAATACACTGCAAGAAAGGAGTGCTTTGAATTCGAGAGATCAATCTGTAGTACTCTAGCCTAAACCAAGACAATGGTCGTTCCAGAGTAAATTCGGTCACAAGAGAGGATGGGTCGATCTATAGAAGGGAAGCTGAGAAATGTGTGATATCAATGGTGATCGAGATTGTAGTTGTGTTGTGTATTCTGTATAAGAAAGTTCTGAATAATTTAATTTTCTCAGTTGAGAGTGATTGCTCAGACGATGAGTTCGTGTAGACGAAAGATTGTCTGTATGAACTTGTTGAGAAATTCTTGTCCTCTTCAATCATGATTCAGAGACTTATTTATATTGCTATAATTGTGAACACCTTGATCCCATGAAGTATGACAGTTGCGGGAGTCAAAGAGTGGGGAAGTGGGAAATCGCGTCAAAACCAGTTACTCATCGTGCGGAGACTTGGTTGATTTTCCATCCACTACTTTGCTAACTCCTCCAACCGATTGCATGACTTTATCACATTCTCGTCGTGTGTATGAACAGACGTGCCGTAAACCTCCATACCAAAACCCTAGTTAATATTCCCCAATGTGACACGATTGATGTCTCGTGGTTTTAGTTAGTCAGTTGCTGACTTCGTGGAACGATGAGTCCATGTATTGCTGAGTTAAACGTGATTTGTAAATGTTCTGAAACTCACGAATTGAACGTGTCTGTTGAGACAGAGATATAATTCTCGAATAAATACTGATGGCTAAAGTGAACAAATATTGTTCATTTGATGAGTCGTTGAATATTGATAATTGAACCAATATTCCTTGATTGAGCAAATATTGCTCGTTTGATGAATTATTGGATATTGATAGTTGAACCAATATTCTATTGTTCATCTGAACGAATGTTGCTCACTTGGTGAATTATTGAATATTGATAGTTGAACCAATATTACTTAGTCTGAGAAAATGTTTCTCATTTGATGAAGTATTGGTAGCAGGACCAAATAAATGTTGATTTAAAATACTGGCGACTGAACCAAGTATAATTAATTAGAGTTCTGATCATGGGATCAACATAAAATTTAGTGCTTGAATCTGGAATTATGAACCTTGGACTCAGAACCCTAATTTTGATCAATTACTGAATTAATGATTAACTGGCGATTTATTAAAAATTATTTATGAAAATGAAGGAGGGACCGGCTACATGGGATGATGAATCGACCTTGTAGCGCCCAGATGCCCAAGTGAGCAAAATACCGAAGTCTCTTGAAGACCAGTTGGTGAAAGGATGATTAAATGTTGGTTTAATCATTTGTTAAAATAATGCCCGTTTGAGCTCTGGTGTTAAAACCTAATTATGAAGAGATGAGGGACCGACCAAGGGATCATGAAACCGGTCCTGGTTGGTCATGGGATCAACTGATGATCATTTTATGAAATTCCAAATAGTTTAGAAGAGTTTGAACCTAATATGAACAAATTAGGTCAAATGATGAAAATATATGGGGCCGGCCTCTTACAAGCCAAAGAGCCAACCTTAGTCGGTCAAGGTAGTATGCTCATGTCATCATAGCGTTCGTGTCTCATTTCTGAGAATTTTGATTTTTTCTAATGTGCGTTTGAGCAATATTTTGAGAAAATATGAAGAAATCAAGGATTTTTGCTGAAACTGAGAAAACTTCATGAGATGAAGAAACATAATAATAAAAATGAAGGAATCATGAATTATGGGACCGGCTATGGCCAAGGCATGTCCGGCCATCCAAAGAGCCCGATCCCAAGACACTTTTTTTAATTTTTATAATATTTTTCATGATTTTAGGGAAATATCATAAAATCAAGGAGTTTGTTGAAACCAAGGAGTTTTCATGAGATGAGGAAAACATAAAAAATAATAATAATAAAATAAGGAGCGTGTGGGACCGACTAAGGCATGACCGGCCAGCTAGGACCCGGTCCCACGAGTTTTCCTAATTTTATATTATTTTTCATGAATTGAAGGAAATATAATGAAATTAAGGAGTTTTGTTGAAATCAAGGAGTTTCCTTGAATTGAAGGAGTTTCCATGAGATGAAGGAAACATAAAAAATAATAATAAAAAAATAACGACGTACGGGACCGGCTTGGGCCCGGTCCCACGAGTTTTCCTAATTTTATATTATTTTTCATGGGTTGAAGGAAATTTCATGAATTTAAGGAGTTTTCATGAAACGAAGGATATTTGCTCAAATAAAGAAATTTT
Source organism: Papaver somniferum (assembly GCF_003573695.1). Lineage (NCBI taxonomy): Eukaryota > Viridiplantae > Streptophyta > Magnoliopsida > Ranunculales > Papaveraceae > Papaver > Papaver somniferum. Next base: position 91,413,651 of record NC_039358.1, read on the forward strand.
CATGAGATCGGGGAAAATAATAAAAATATGATAAAATATAAAGTTGGGCGTGGGACTGGCCACGGCGCGACCGGCCGGCCGGGGGGCCCAGTCTCCCAACGTCGTGATTAATATTTTATTGTTTATTATTTTCTTCCTATTTTGCATAGGTTCATCGTTCCTTCGTGTTTTGGAGTACTCATTCGTGCATTCAGGCGCTCGTTAGTGCATTATTGCTGAGTACACTTGCACCATTTTGGTCGGGGCTTATTCGATAGTGCTCAGATGCCCGTGTGTTGAACATTTATTACTAACTCATGGAATTCTGCTGGGAAAAACCATGAATTAAAGTAATGAAATATTATGGAAAATATAGGATATTTTCCAGGGATTCAGTCAATGAATCTAATGATTTAGAAATAATTAATCGATGGCTTTATACTAGTACGATCATCTTGGAGCATTAATTATTCATGAATTGAGTGATATGAGCTTGTTGAAGCGTCATACTTCTTTTATATAGTCGGGGAAAACAATTGTTACATCCTGAAGACGTTATTGCTCTATACTAGCAGGCAAGCTGTCTAGGAGCCGTCCAATCTTTCGATTCTATATATAAATAATTACTGAAATTTCTCAGCATTCATAAGATATGTCGTTGCTTCAGTTGAGAGACTACACATCTACATATACTCTGAGAGACAGTATTCTCAGTCAGAGATCTTTGTGGCATGAGCTTTCATGCTTTCGATAAGAGACATAAGCCTCAATACTCATATGATTGCTGGATCAGAAGTATGTATAATTATGGGTTTACGATTTTAGCCTTTGTCGAAAATCCACCATCTATATTAAGTCCCCTTCTTAGTGAGGGACAGTCATGTTCCTCAGTCAGCACTGAATGGTAATTTTCCAGTTATGAACGAAATAAGTAATTGAACTTAGTCGTAAGATAAGATGTTACCGGATTTTCGATTGCACGAGTGGACCACGACTTGAACGAAGAATCCAGTGGCATGATAGAGCGTCATCTGATGAGCATAAATTGGTGTTAAACCGCTGGTTTGGTGATGGGACCTTGATCGATTTAGGACTCACGGGCCTGGCCCGAAAAAGAAATCCTTGTGAAATTAGGTTTTGGAAATAAAATTTGATATAAAAGGAATTAATCCTTTTTTTTATTTCACCTTCCCACGACCGACCACTACCTTCATCTCCTCCTCATCTTCACGTCAGAGAAAAAGAAAAAAAAATTGTCGGAGCTTTGCCGCCGACAGTCGTCGTCGACTGCCGTCCGGTCAACTTCAGGCCGCCGACCAGGTAAGCTTTTTTCCTTTCTTTTTTTGTTGATCCCATGAGTTTTTCATGCTTTGATCATGTTGAAATTATATACATGTGCATATATGAGTGTGAGTTTTGTTGAAAACCCTTTGTTTTTAGAAAACGTATGTTCGTTCAATCGTTAGTTTAAGAAACTAGCAATAATACCTGACTTAGGAGAGAGTTTTATATATATATATATATATATAGACCTGTGTCCAGTGATAAAATTTTGTTTATGAGATTTCATGAAAACCAAAACTTTATCTTGAAAGATGTGAGCTTTCACAAAATCGAAATAAGCCCTCGTTTCGAAGACGAACGATAATATGAAGGAAAAGGATTTTTTTTTTATAAAACCATGGCCTGTTCATGGGTTTTTTTTTTTTTGATGAAACCGTGAAATATCCACGAATTTAATTTAGTGAGCCTTGCTCACGTCAAAATGTTTTTTTACGTGAGTAAATCACGTTTTGTATATATATGTAAATATATATATTATTTTCCTTAAAAATAAAAACTAGAGTTTTGTGTAAACATTAGAAGTAAACATTAGAAGTAAACAATTATTTATGATCAAATAATGTTTTAGTTTTCATAATCCCATGGTGAATGTTCATATCACAGAAATGTTCATGTTTTTATGAAAATCTGAGTTTTGCTCGTCTTTTGTAGATTTGAAGAAACGAGCGAATTTTGAAGTGTTAACTCTTGCATCACATTCACTACTGTTAGTGGAATCGGAAAAAGTAAGAGTTAAGAATTACCATTTTGGTAGATGCTAGTTGATCATTTTTCCATTTGTATGATTCCATCATCTTGTCGAAGTTTGTATCTGGATGATGTACTGAAGTAGAATGTTATGTTAACTTTACAACTACTTCGCAAAGATGTCTGACTCTCAAGCTAATGATGCCTCCAGAGATGATACATGTGTAGATAATGATGCCTCCAGGGATGATACATGCATGTAAGAGACTTCTATTGGTGAAGAAGAAGAATAATCACCTGAGATCAAGAATGTTCCAAATGTAGATGATGCGTTTTTTGAGGTTCAGCAGGAAACCGAAAAACGTCTCAAAACCCCAACATATCATCTTCTGATAAATCCCAGGAGTGTTACTCAAAAGATGTTGGTGACTCCTAAGATAGTAATCCGATTTTGTCTTGAAAGAGGACTTTTCCTTGCGTCGATCATAGAGTTTAATCTTTCCCCACGGCCTTTAGAGAAATTTTTTGGATGGGCGAGGCACATGCTGGGTTTCCCTCGCGTCAGAGCTATGATGGATCAGGCACAAGTAACAAGGGCTATTCAAGCATCTGGAGACTTATTTATTTTTCATGATGTGCGAGGCATAGTGGCTCTTCTTGCTCGCTGGTGCATTCCGACCCATACCTTCATATGCAGATGGGGAGAGTTTACTATCACCTTGGAGGATGTAGCTGCTTTGTTGCATCTCCCAACTATTGGTAATCTTCTTGAGGGTCTTTCAACTGAAGAGACGGCAATTTCCAACATCTTAGAAGCAGAAATGGAGCGGATCAACAAGGCGTCTGGTAAATATTGTTATGCTTACTTGTTAATGCGTTGGTGGCCAAGAGATGAGGCTCTTGATTGTCCCGTTGACGGTAGGTTGTCCATTGCTGCTTTCTTATGCTTATGGCTGTCCAGAGATGTGTTTGAGGATAGTGGGACTTTGTTGAAGCCGTTTGTGATTCCCTTTGCTATCAAGATGGCTCAAGGTGAGCAACTCCCGATAGGTAGTCTATTCTTGGGTTCTTTGTACTCTAATTTAGATTCCCTGATTATAGACTCCAGTATATTGAATGGCTTCGTGAAGATCGAGTGTTATGCCATTTCTCCAAGATTTGTTATGGGAAAATTTTAAGAATTATGCTCCTATTCCACGTACTATCTTGCCAGGACCGAATGCGGATACTCGTCATGTCTTCTCTGAGAAAGATAATGCCAGGATTATGCGCTGGTTTACAAAGCAGCCTCGGTTCAAAACACGTCTCATTGACGTTTTGGACAATGAATCTGAGTTCGATTTTCGCCCATGGGTGTCAATTCCTTCTTGCATTTCCCATCCGACAACTTTTAATACTAGAGAGAGTAAAGTTTTGGCATCTGATGCAGGTCTGAGTGACGGCGAGAGATCTTTCATGTTGAGTTGCACTCCTGGTCACTTGATATCAGCAATATATGGAGAGATTTTGGCGGAAGAATACAACATTGACAGGGCAGCTCGACAAATGGGTATGGATCAGTGTGTTCCAACTTTTCGAAGGAGGAAACCATCAGTCGAGCAAATTAGGACCCATTTAGACCGTACGCGTGTGGGAGGAAGTAATTACTGGTTCCCTTGCTCTAAGAGAATTACATATGTAACTCCAGGTTATGTAGACTTTTTGGATCAGCAGCTCGAGCATCTACATGATTTTGTAACAACTGGTCAACCTCCGGTGAAAGATGCTCCTTCTGTCGAGATGATTTCTGCTCGACCAAGATTGGAGTATCTTTCCGGTGATAAACGAAAGACATCTCCAGGATGTTCACAGGTATGAACCCTTTTATATAATCTTCATAAAATTATGATAATTGTATTTTGATCATTGCATCAAATTTTTCCACAGGATGGTCGTAATGTAAGACCTCGAATCCTTGTAGATTTCTCAGAAACCGAAGCAGTTATTCATGGCGGAGAAGGCAGGAGTAAGAATTATAAACTGTTATCTAATACCATAAAGTCCCAAGTTGCTTCTTTGGTGAGTTATCAATACCACTTTTGTTGTGACTTCTTCTTCCGTGTAATTAGGATCGTGAAACCAATATTTGTTGTTCCGTTACAGAACTTTGCTCCATCAAGTATTGACGGTCTTCGATTCTCTGCTGCTGGGTAGACGGTTTCTGACTCGAGTGTTGAAGAAGAGGCCGAAGTAAGTATTCCTTCATATAACAAATTGTGATGCTTTCTAGATAAAATGCTAATTGTTGAGAATATATCTAGGGGATGTCTCCATGGAAGTGGAGAGTGCTGGTGGTGCTCGCTCGGAGAATGGTAATAAAGGGAACTCCCAGAGCTCAAAACCGAATGAAAGTAATGGTGATGTCGATGTTGATGCGAGCAATTCTGGTTCTTTGAACGTTTTAGAGGTCACCCAAGTAAGTATTTTTCTTGCATTTTATCCATAAAAGTATAAACTTGTTGATTTATGAATGAATGAATGAGAATCCATGTGAATATATGAAAAGCTTTGCCAAAATATGTCACCAGAAAATTCAGAACTCAGCTTTTCAGCAAAAACGCCATAAAATCTTCGTCCGATGTCAGATTTTTACTATCCACATATGTATCCTTATGCCCAGGAAATTTCCAAGCTTTTTCGAAGAATATTTTTAAGTTTTGAGCACGTTTAGGGGTCTAAATCGACGAAACAGTAAACATCAAGGAGACTTTCAGAAAATTTTCAGCTGGCATGTAGTCCAATGTTTTGGCCACAACTCTTTGCTCGTTCATACGATTTTTATGAAATTTTGATAGGTTGTATATAAGCCCATACGAAGAGAATGGTATATAACTCAGCCTTATATTCTTCACCAATTTCTCCCAGATCGTCGTTTTGTACAGGGCAGTGTAAAATCTTCTCAGACGAGCTTGTTGTAAAACGTGTTTTTGTGACTTGCACGTTATTTGTCGATGTCTAGCATGTAAAATGAAGAACTTTGATGATGTTAGACCACTTGTATGCTGTAGTTTGTGATTTAGCTTGGTTTCATGCTTGGATGATCCTAATCTCATGTAATCTTCGTATTAGGTGTCAAATACCGAAGTTGAGAATGAAGGAGCTAATAATGATGGCCTGAGAAAAACAGAGGTTATTGATGGAGAAACAACCATCTCGACACTTCAAAGTCATGAGGGAGTTGTTGTTGATATTTTTGAAGAGACCGAGACTTCAATTGTTGTTGCTTCAGTGGTGAAAGAAGCTGAACCACGCATAGAAGAAACTGAAGAAACTGTTGCTATGATTGTAGAAGTGGCTCCAGTGATTGAGAATCGTATAGTGGTGCATGAATACCCAAGTGAAGGGATTTTTTTTGATCCTCTATTTGATGCATCACTCCCATATCACGAACTAGTTGGTGGATTCAGTGTTCCTATTGGATATGCCAACTTGTACGAGAAAATATGGAAGAAATTTGGTCACATCATCGTTGCTAGAGACCCAAAGCGTGCTTATTATTTAATAATGCAAGTAAGTGTTATCTTGCGTGTTGTAAGTGATATATGCGGTAGGGCCAGAAATACTGTGACTCCAGATGTACTCTTTGATTGGGAGTTCAACTTGGAGAATTCTGAGAGACTTGGCTTCAACGTGAAGTGGTTTCGTAAGAAGATAAATGCTATTAAGGACTCATGTGAGAATAACATATCCTTTCCCAATGACGCTGTGATGGAGAAGGAAGACAAGATTTCCAGGCTGACTGAAGAGCTGAACATGGAGAAGGCGGCTTTACAAGTCTTGAAGGATGCAGAGGAGCAAAAATCTTTCTTTGCTGATTTTCTTTGATTTCTTTTCATAGTCTCTTGAACCTCTGAACCTCTGAGAGATGTGAGGTTTTATTTTTGGTTTTGATTGGTTTTGGATAAGTAGGTGATTGAGGATTTTCTTTGGGTTTGATAGAGATTTTCTTTAAGTAAATTGAATTTTGATAAAGTAATGAATTTAAATTACTGAATGAAAGTATTGCAAACATTTTGGAGGAATTGAAATACAATGAAAGAAAATTCTAAACACCAAATACTTGAGGTGTCCGTGCCTTGAACATCCAATACCTCGGATATCCAAAACCTTAAACATCAAAGTCCTTGAGCCAATTCTCATGTATCACGGCCACAGTCTCCTTACTGTCCATGTTGATTAATTTTTAGTATCCACCAGCAACAGACTTAGAGATCATAAAAGGCCCTTCCCAGTTGGAATTCTTTGCATGAAAGTTACGCTTAGTTGCTTTGAGAACTAAATCTCATTCTTGGAACTTGTTAGACTTAATCATCCGTGCCCTGAATATTTTCTGCTGGTTTGGAATTCTTCGTGCAGTGGAATTCCATGTTGTTGAAGTCTTCCAACCTTGCGGCACGTATGGACATTCGTTCAAAAGAGAATATTTAGGATACTATTTGTCGAACTCAACCATTATTTCAGCAATCACTGTATTAGTGAGGTGTTCGATTCAGAGAGGTTCTGTGTCCAGCCACTTGGTGAAATATTGCTGAGGTGAGAATATCCACTCATAGCATTTTGCAATAGCTAGGTTGTTGGTGGAGTGAAGCCCTTGGACCAAATAAGCATATTTGAAAACTGATGATATGGACACATGAGGAGGGATAAAACTTGCCTGAGTACGAAATCTTTTGATGAAAGCGTCTGCATTTTCCTCAGGCTTTTGTGTTAGCTCTGTCAGGGCTTTGACCTCCTTCAGATACTCGAATGGTGAAATATATTCTTTTTCTTCTTCCAAATCAAAGGCTTCTTCAACAGAGATATGTGTAATTGAAGGTGTTGGGGTTACCTTTCCAGTGTGAATCCATGTACGCCAAAAAATCATATCATATCCTGGATCTTCTCGGATTATGTAAAATTTTGTTTTCGTCTAGGCTGATTTTGTGTTCACCTTGAGAGTAATGTGGCCATAAGCATTTCTGGGTGTTCCCTCATGATCTGTGATTGTTACTGGAGCATGAATGGCTTCTTGTCGTGTGATACCAGCAGCTCTGAGAGTTTTCAGAGGGATAAAATTAACATTAGTGCCAACATCAATCAATGCTCGTTTGAACTCGTTTCCTTTGAGATGGACTGTGGTGAGAAGTCCCCATTCGTACATTTCTTCGTCTGTTGATGAAGGCGGTTCAGGAAATGTCTCTTGAATCAACAAACGCTTCCCTGACACGATGTGATTCAGTGCAGCAAACATGTCTCCCCTTTGAGCCCTTGATAAGTATAACAATTCGCAGACATGCTCGATTAAGGATTGTTGCTTCCTTGACAGGAGGTTCGGAAAGGGTAAAGGTTCTGACTGGGAGAGGATCTATGTGTACTCTTTCAGTCCCCAAGTTGATTTCTCGTGATTCGATATTTTCTTTAAATATGCGCTTCAAAGTTCTGCGATCACTTATGGGATGGTTGACGAACCTATGAAAGCGACAGTAACGAGGATTTTCCATGGCCTCTTCAGTTGGTTCTTTCTTAACATATGGCAGTTTGATTGCGCCGTCTTAAACCCAGGCATCTAGAAGTTCAATAACTTCTTCAATGGAGCAGGGGAAATCAGGTGCCTCTGGATCAGCTTCTGTGTGTTGAGCAGGGACTTACGTATTATCCTTCCTTTGTGTCTTTGAAGGAGTTGAGGAAGTATGTTTGCGCTGTGGCTCGGCCTTTCATTTGCTCCCTTCTGCAGCAACATTTGTGGAAGGTTGGAGGTTGTACTGTTTGTTAATTAAACGTATGTTACCTCGATTTTCTCGTGGCTCTTCAGCTTTTGTAGTCTTAGCTCTTTCCAATAAAGCAGGTGCAGTAGTTGTTGATCTCTTGGCCGCTTCATGGAGTTATGAGAAAGTCTGGAACCTGAGATTTTCCAATAAATCTCTGTAGACTGGAATCATTCCACTGATGCACAAGTCCACGAGTTGTTACTATGTGACATTTGGATCATGGCAATCCAAAGCCTGAACTCTGAACCTTTTCACATAATCGTTAGGATGTTCGTTGCTCTTTTGAAACATCCTTCCGAGATCAGAGAGGGTGATTTTCTCTGAAACGAAGAAATACTTTCTGTAGAAAGCATTAACCATTTCTCCCCAACTTTTGATACTTCCTGGTGTGATGTTGTTGTACCAGGTATATGCCCTGCCTTTCATAGACTTTGAAAATTCCTTCAGACGGACAGTATGATTATGCTCATGTTCTCCCAGTGCTTTCAGGAATCGAGAAACATGTTCTCGAGCATTGCATGCTCCATCATAAAGCGTGAAGGTTGGAGAGGTGTAACCTTTTGGCACAAGAATCCTTTGCATAGCAACATGGTATGGAGGTTGGTGACGGTGGATACAAGGCATTTTTCCTTTTCCACGATCCTCCAAAAGGTGTTCCAGGTCTTCACGAGTGATGAAGTTGGATGGCTCTTTCGCTGGTGGATTTTCTGCAGCCTTGGAAACTTCCTCATCGTCTACTACATGGATCGGAGTGACTTCGGGATCAGCGTTTGAAGATGTTTCTTTAGCTTTTCCTTTATCTTGAGTTTTCTCTGACAATTTGTCTGTAAGAGTCTTGAGATAATTGCATAATTCTTTCTGAGTGGCGGCCATGTCAGTCTGATTCTTCGCAAGAGTTTCTTGCAACTTTATGAGATCACCTATGGTAGGTGCATTTTCTTTGATTTCTTCAGGAGACCGGCCGAAGAGTAGATTGTTGGTGGCCCCGCTGCCTTCACTTGCAGGGGTGATCACTGGAGCACCGGTGCTTGGAGGAGTAGTAGTGCCAGGTTGCGCCGGAGAAGTGATAGTAGCAGGTTGTGATGGAGGAGTGGTGTTAGCAGTACCACTAGAACTTGTGATGTTAGGGTCGGGTGTTGGACCCAGATTTGTAACTGAACCAGACCTAAGACCGACCATCTTGTGAAAATGTGAGATTGCAACCGGGAGAATGATCTCCCACTGTGGTCGCCAACCTGTAGATGGGGCAAAAAGAGTTGCTGGTTTTTACGGAATTGAAGAGATGACCGTGCGGAGGAGACTCCTTGAACCGAGAGAACTTTCAAACCTCACACAGATGCACTGCAAGAATGGATTGCTTTGAATTCGAGAGATCAATCTGTAGTACTCTATCCTAAACCAAGACAATGGGCGTTCCATAGTAAATTCGGTCACAAGAGAGGATGGGTCGATATGTAGGGGGAAGCTGAGAAATGTGTGAGATCAATGGTGATAGAGATTGTAGGTGTGTTGTTTATTTTGTATAAGAAAGTTTTGAATAATTGAATTTTCTCAGTTGAGAGTGATTGCTCAGACGATGAGTTCGTGTAGACGAAAGATTGTCTGTATGAACTTGTTGAGAAATTCTTGTCCTCTTCAATCATGATTCAGAGACTTATTTATATTGCTAGAATTGTGAACACCTTGATCCCATGAAGTGTGACAGTTGCGGGAGTCAAAGAGTGGGGAAGTGGAAAATCGTGTCAAAACCAGTTACTCATCGTGCGGAGACTTGGTTGATTTTCCATCCACTACTTTGCTAACTCCTCCAACCGATTGCACGACTTGCTCACATTCTCATCGTGTGTATGAACACACGTGCCGTAGACCGTCAGACCAAAACCCTAGTTAATATCCCTCAATGTGACACGATTGATGTCTCGTGGTTTTAGTTAGTTAGTTGCTGACTTCGTAGGACGATGAGTCCATGTATTGCTGAGTTGAACGTGATTTGCAAATATTTTGAAACTCACGAATTGAACGTGTCTATTGAGTCAGAGATATAATTCTCGAATAAATATTGATGGCTAAAATGAACAAATATTTTTCATTTGATGAGTCGTTGAATATTGATAATTGAACCAATATCCTTGATCTGAGCAAATGTTGCTCGTTTGATGAATTATTGGATATTGATAGTTAAACCAATATTCTATTGTTCATCTGAACGAATGTTGCTCACTTGGTGAATTGTTGAATATTGATAGTTGAACCAATATTCCTTAGTCTGAGCAAATATTGCTCGTTTGAGCAAATGTTGCTCATTTGATGAAGTATTGGTAACAGGACTAAATAAATGTTGATTTAAAATACTGGCGACTGAACCAAGTATAATTAATTAGAGTGTTGATCATGAGATCAACATAAAATTTAGTGCTTGAATCTGGAATTATGAACCTTGGACTCAAAACCCTAATTTTGATCAATTGCTGAATCAATGATTAACTGACGATTTATTAAAAATCATTTATGAAAATGAAGGAGGGACCGGCTACATGGGATGATGAATCGACCATGTAGCGCCCAGATGCCCAAGTGAGCAAAATATCAAAGTCTCTTGAAGACCAGTTGGTGAAAGGATGATTAAATGCTGGTTTAGTCATTTATTAAAATAATGCCTGTTTGAGCTCAGGTGTTAAAACCTAATTATGAAGAGTTGAGGGACCGACCAAGGGATCATGGAACCGGCCCTGGTCGGTCACGGGATCGACTGACGATCATTTTATGAAGTTCCAAATTGTTTGGAAGAGTTTGAACGTAATATGAACAAATTAGGTCAAGTGATGAAAATATATGGGACCGGCCTCTTGCAAGCCAAAAAGAGCCAACCTTGGTCGGTCAAGGTAATATGCTCATGTCATCATAGCCTTCGTGTCTCAGTACTAAGAATTTTGATATTTTCTAATGTGTGTTTGAGCACTATTTTGAGAAAATATGAAGAGATCAGGGATTTTTGCTGAAACTGAGAAAACTTCATGAGATGAAGAAAAATAATAATAAAAATGAAGGAATCATGAAGTATGGGACCGGCTATGGCCAAGGCATGGTCGGCCGTCCAAAAAGCCCGGTCCCAAGACACTTTTTCTAATTTTTATAATATTTTTCATGATTTTAGGGAAATATCATAAAATCAAGGAGTTTGTTGAAACCAATGAGTTTTCATGAAATGAGGAAAACATAAATAATAATAATGATAAAATAAGGGGCGTGTGGGACCGACTAAGGCATGACCGACCAGCTAGGGCCCGGTCCCACAGTTTCCCTAATTTTATATTATTTTTCATGAATTGAAGGAAATATCATGAAATTAAGGAGTTTTGTTGAAATCAAGGAGTTTCCTTGAATTGAAGGAGTTTTCATGAGATGAAGGAAACATAAAAAATAATAATAATAAAATAAGGACGTGTGGGACCGGCTTGGGCATGACCAGCCGGCTAGGGCCCGGTCCCACGAGTTTCCCTAATTTTATATTATTTTTCATGGGTTGAAGGAAATTTCATGAATTTAAAGAGTTCTCATGAAACGAAGGATATTTGCTCAAATGAAGAGATTTTCATGAGATCAGGGAAAATAATAAAAATATGATAAAATATAAAGTTGGGCGTGGGACTGGCCACGACACGACCGGCCGCCAGTTGGCCCAGTCTCCCAGCGCCGTGATTAATATTTTATTGTTAATTATTTTCTTCCTATTTTTCATAGGTTCATCGTTTCTTCGTGTTTTGGAATACTCATTCGTGCATTCAGGCGCTCGTTAGTGCATTATTGCTGAGTACACTTGCACCATTTTGGTCTGGGCTTATTCGATAGTGCTCAGATGCCCGTGTGTTGAATATTTATTATTAACTCATGGAATTCTGCTGGGAAAAACCATGAATTGAAGTAATGAAATATTATGAAAAATATAGGATATTTTCCAGGGATTCAATTAATAAATCTAATGATTTAGAAATAATTAATTGATGGCTCTATACTAGTATGATCGTCTAGGAGCATTAATTATTCATGAATTGAGTGATATGAGCTTGCTGAAGCGTCATACTTATTTTATATAGTCAGGGAAAACAATTGTTACATCCTGAAGACGTTATTGCTCTATACTAAAATTGTTCAGTATTCATAAGATATGTCGTTGCCTCAGCTGAAAGACTACACATCTACATATACTCTGAGAGACAGTATTCCCAGTCAGAGATCTTTGTGGCATGAGATTTAATGCTTTCGATAAGAGACATGAGCCTCAATGCTCATCTGATTGCTGGATCAGGAGTATGTATAATTATGGGTTTACGATTTTAGCCTTTGTCGAAAATCCACCATCTACACACCGTTAGATGAAAACCTGATTAGATTCAAGTTAATATCTTTCAACCGTTAGATCAAAAACTTATCTTGTTACACACAAATGAAATGCACGTTTTAGGTTTGTGTAACCGTACCCAAACATGTACATTCGTTGGTTCAACAATAGTTAACCAAATGGTTAGCCATATGAGCATTTCCATATTAACCATATTCTTCTTTACTGTGACTAGTTCAAATGACTCAAATGAACTAGTTAGAGAGTTGTTCAATTGCTTAGATCTTATAGAAGTATACAAGACACAATCGAAGCAAAAACGATTTGATTCACTCGAATAAATTCATGAACTTTATAGCCACGGTTTGCAAACTTGCATTCCTTAGTTAGTATAAGTATAAGTTCACAAATAATCGTTTTTAGAATATAACCAACCTAAGTATGCGGACTAGGTACGCGGACTTAAGTACCCGGAATAAGTTTGTAAACAGTTCACAAACTCCAGCAGATTTTCTTGAGAAGAGAACCTCCGACAGTACGCAGACTGGGTACGCGGACTTTGGTTCAAGGAATAAGGACTTATACATGTATGTGTTACCACACAATGCTTATATCCAACAATGTTATATAATCTAAACTCTCGTTTCAATCATTGAAACATTCTTAGAGGATGTTATATAGTTGTTATTCACAAACTATTTTTCGTCAAAGCCATTTTCAAGTGATTGAAACATAATATAACATTCGTCACTAGGTAAAGATGAACTTGGCCAAAGCGGAAGCTTACCAACACATATTTCGAGAAATAGATAAGCGAGATAAACTCGGCTCGAAATAGCAAATGTGTATAATCATAGTCTATATAGTAAAACGACTTTTGTCCCAAGATAGGAGATAGAGTAGATAGACTTTTGAGTGATAGATAAGTTCAAGTCTCCACATACCTTTTAGTCGAAGAAGTTCCACCAGTTCCTTGAGTAGTTCTTCGTCTTGTATGATGATTTCCATGGAGTTATTGAGCTCAACTACACTTTATATCCTAGTCCGAGACTTAGCTATAGTAGACTAGAAATCAAGACTTATAGTTTTGATCACTAACATTGACAAACATGCTTGAGATAACAACGCATGCGAGTTCGACCGAGCAGTGCTCTAACAATCTCCCCCTATGTCAATTTTAGTAACAAAACTATCAATACATATGGAATACAAAAATAGATAAATAAACTTTTGTAGCTCTTCTTCCACGTGCCTAATATTCAACATTACTCGAAATCTTCGTCACTTCCAAGTACTCCAATGATTCTAAAGGTTGTAAGTTTAGCATCATCGTTGTTAAAAATCCGTAGATATAACAATGAGAAAACAAGAATTCTCAATCATTATTATACAGTGTCATAGTATTATTACACATCATCAAAGTTCAATTGTATCACAACTTCGACAACAATACTATGGTGATATGCATCACTCCCCCTTAGTCAGTACTCCGTCTCACATGGAAACCACTCCCCCTTACATAATGATCCGAAAACCATATGTATTTGTAGTGTGAACTACACATTAATTGTCCCCTTTTTTGTCAATAAAATTGGCAAAGGTACGAAAACGGGATCCTAATGCAAATTTCCATAGAGACATTTCATGACCAAAATAAAGCACATATCAACTTATTTAGATGCAATCATATAGTCGAAGCTAAATGCTTTCATCAAGGAGTTTATAAAAGATACAAGATAACCCCTATAATATTCCACAGCCGCATTCCCCACAAAGATTTGGCAATTAAGCACAAGTTCAATTAAGAACTCTCCCCTATAAGATGCCATCCCCGAAAGAAAAACAAGAGCGACCTTAATTTCATAAGAAAATAAGGATTTCTTTGGACATAACAAATCACATACGAATATGAATTTGAACCCAAAAATAATACTCAATTAAATTAACCACAAGAAAACCCATGATTAATCTAATCGGAAATGCTCAGCATAAGAGAACTTACGGAGCCTCACAATATATACATAAAATATGGATCAGGAAAGATCAATACTGCGGAATAGACATGGATTCATTCTATTTTCCATCATTATTTGCACAATGCCATACAATAGACATAATCCTAGTAAAAAAAAGTTCATCCTATCTTCCATCAATATTTACATAATGACATATAGGCATCCAACTTTTGTGATGTCAAAATTTCATTCATTCTTTTATCAATACATGCATATCGACATTCGAAAGACTTACCTTTTGACAAGAAATGGGACAATCATAGTTCACGAACGCAAACACACATATCCCATAACAAATTGCAATATATAAAACCATAAAGATTAATACTGCAAAAATCATCTTCCAAACAATTTTAGAATTTAAACAAATAAACCTAAAAACATGAAGATGAAAACGTTGGACATTGCTATGTGTAATCACAATAATGGATATTCGAAACTCTAGTTATTCTTCTAAACAAAACAAGAAAATAAAATTCTCATAAGAAGATTTACTAGATGTTAAGACCTTTGAAGAATTTTTTATCGTCCCCGAACTCCTTGTCGCCAGCAGCCATTGGGACATAAGGTTCATGAAGATAGGAGTTAATATCAATAAACATTCTCGACTGATGTCGAACTAGGGCCTTTTGAATCTCATGAGTCTTAAACACAAAAGCCTTTATTTTTTGAATATCCTTTTGCGTCTCCTTCAACACTTCAAGAACATCAGAAAACTTTTGAGAATTTGAAGGAACAGCTTTAGGCTTCCTCACATTCCTTCTTTTTCTTTTCAATGTCGGAGATAACAGAGATTTCTCTTTTTCCTTCATGATTGATGGCCTGACAATCATATTAACATTTTTTCCATCAAAAGATATGATGGTTGGAATATCCATAAACTTATGGGTTTGTGAGAGGAAATCACAATCCCAACAAGTAGTCTTAAGATAAAAGAAGTTTCAGGGAAGGAAAAAGGAATGTAGGGTTACGCAACCTTTAACAGGTTCGTGCAGGCACAACTCTGAGCCCTAGAGAGAGTAGAATTGTCGAGAATAACCCTCCTTTAGACAGAGAATTCCAAAAGAAAAAAAAACTAAGAAAAGAAGAAAACAAACTTTTCCTAAATCCTGAGAGGTAAAAAATCTTGTCTCTTTTGATCAGGCACATGAGACAAGATTTACAAATCAACACAATCAAGTTGTGTTGCGGTGAACAACAATTTGTCCACCATGTTCCTCTTGAGAGGAATCCACAGAACACTGTCTATCAAAACGATTTGACCATATTTTCTTCTCTAATGGTCTTGTTTTTTCCTTGGAAACTAACTTCTTAGACGAAGATAAAATCTTACATACCTCAGCGGTCTTCTGAGCGAGTTTAAGCTTGTTTACTTATCGATTTGCTCTTCGTTGAAGTTTGTTGACATGTCCCAATTTGTGTTTGTACTCGTAACACTTTGATAGTTCATGACCCTTGAGTGAAAAATATGAGCACGTCAATCTTGAATATAATTCAGGCATCTGAGATGTGCAAGCAGCTAGACACATAGTGGAACCTGAAACATCATACACAGAGTTTCCAAAGAAGGGGTCAATTTTATCTTCCAGATTGGTTGAGTTTTCTTCTGAAAGAATATCAAGATTGATGTGTGTATTGGTACAATTATCAAAATCAATATTTTCACAAAGAAGTGAACGCTTGATTTCTCGTCTTCATTAGAATCATAGCTGTCAGACATTTCATCAAGAGTTGCAGCAAGACCTTTGTTCCCAGTGTATTTCTTTCGATTTGGACACTCATTTGCAAAATGACCAAAAACTTTACACTTAAATCACTGAGGCATATCCTCATCATCAGTTTCATCAATATCTCTATTTTTAGGAGGAACGCGATTATGAGGTTTATATGACGACTTGGATTTATCTCTGGAAAACCGTTTACTTCTCTTCAAAAGAAGATCCATGAACTGTCTGGTGATCAACGAGACTGACTTGTCAAGATCTTCATCTGATGAATCATCCTCAGAAAGATCATCTTCAGAGATATAAACACTTTCACTTTTATCAAGTAATTTAGTGTTCTTTAGTGCTTTGAAAGCAACATCCTTACTAGACTTGGATGTATGCTTATGATCAATGATCTTTAGCTTCCCAACTAGAGTATTTCTGGAAACCGTTGCGAGATTATTTCTTTCAACGATGGCATGCTTCTTAGAATCGTATCTAGATGGCAACGATCTGAGAATTTTCATCGCAATGTCCTTTTCAGGAATATTCTTACCCAATGCAAACGATGCATTAACAATTTCAAACACTTTGTGATTAAACTCATCAAATATTTCATCATCTACCATACGAAGGTTTTCCCAATCAGAACTGAGTTTTTGAAGCCTAGCTTCTTTCTCATTGGTATTTCCTTCAAATACGGTTTCTAAGATACCCCGGGCTTCCTTAGACTTTGTGCACATAGTCACATGGTGCTTAAGGTTTGGGGTAATGGCATGTATGATAGCATTTAAGCCGTCATAATTTTTCTTTGCAGCAAGAACTTCTTATGGGCTATATCTACCAATAACCTTCGGTATAGGTACATTTCCTTCTGTATTAATCGGAGGTTTATAGCCATTAATAACACGTACCCATGTTTGAAAATCACGAGCTTGAAGAAAAGCACACATAACAATTTTCCACCATAGGTAGTTTGAGCCATCGAAGAATGATGGTACGTTTATGGAGATAGAATTCTTGTATATAAAGTCAGATCGCTACAAATACAGGCTTGTAAGGTCTTTAAACGTGTTTGCCTGCTTTGATACCAATTGAAAAAGCGGGGGTACAACAACCACACCCAATATTTCGATTAGCAATCTGTATGGACTAACTCCAATACACTTTTAAGAGAATCAACTAGACTCAATCTTAATAAAGTATATCAAAGAGTTATATCTCTCTTTCTCGATTTAATTCTTACTCAAGCAAATAGAAATCTGCGAGTCTAATTGAATACAAGATAAATCACTTGAACGGTACCAAAGACAATTGTTCAAGGATCAATCAATTTCAATCAACAACCAAAGGTCGGATTTCCTAATTTATTGATTCAAACGCACAACCTGTGATATTTCAATTATATAATAGAATATAATACGGAAAAGAAATAACACAGACACCAGAAGTTTTGTTAACGAGGAAACCACAAATGCATAAAAAACCCGGGACCTAGTCCAGATTGAACACACACTGTATTAAGACACTACATACACTAGCCTACTATAAACTAACTTCGGTCTGGACTGTAGTTGAACACCAATCAATCTCACACTGATCCAAGGTACAGTTGCGCTCCTTACGTCTCTGATACCAGCAGGATATTACGCACTTGATTCCCTTAGCTGATCTCATCCACAACTAAGAGTTGCTACGACCCAAAGTCGAAGACTTTAATAAACAAATCTGTATCACACAGAAAAGTCTACGGTAATAGATAAATCTTTCTCCCACAGAAATACCTACGAGTTTTGTTCCGTCTTTTGATAAATCAAGGTGAACAGGAACCAATTGATAACCCGGACTTATATTCCCGAAGAACATCCTAATATTATCAATCACCTCACAATAATCTTAATCGACGCGGCGAAAGAAGATATTGTGGAATCACAAACGATGAGACGAAGATGTTTGTGATTACTTTTATATCTTGCCTATCAGAGATATCAATCTCAAGCCAATCATTACGATTGTACTCAATACGATAGAAACAACAAGATCAGATCACACAACTTAAAGAAAGTAATATCGGTCTAGCTTCACAATCCCAATGAAGTCTTCAAGTCGTTAACCTACAGGGTCTCGGTAGAAACCTAAGGTTAAAGGAGAATCGACTCTAGCTTATACAACTAGTATCACACAGGAGGTGTGTGGATTAGGTTTCCCAGTTGCTAGAGTTCTATCTGTTAGAGCATTGCTCGGTCGAATTCGCATGCGTTGCTATCTCAAGCATGTTTGTCAATGTTAGTGATCAAAACTATAAGTCTTTATTTCTAGCCTATATAGCTAAAGGTCTCGGAATAGGATAGAAAGTGTAGTTGAGATCAAGACTCCATGGCAATCATCATACAAGACGAAGGACTACTCAAAGAACTGGTGGAACTTCATCGAATAAAAGGTATGTGGAGACTTGAACTTATCTGTCACTCAAAAGTCTATTTACTCTCCTATTCTTGAGACAAAAGTCGTTTTGATATATAGACTTTCACTATACACATTTGCTATTTCGTGCCGAGTTTAACTCGCCTATCTATTTCTCGAAATATGTGTTGGTAAGCTTTCGCTTTAGCCAAATTCATCTTTACCTAGTGACGAGTGTCATGATATGTTTCAATCACTTTGGAAATTGCTCTGACGAAAAATGGTCTGTGAATAACAACTATATAACGTCCTCTGAGAATGTTTCAATGATTGAAATGAGAGTTTAGATTACATAACCATTAGTAGGATATAAGCATTATTGTGGAAACACATATATGTATAAGTCCTTATTCCTTGAATCAAAGTTCGCGAACTTTGTTGATAAAGAGAAACAAAATGTGGCATGAGCCAAGTCCGCGAACTGGCGGAAGTTCTCGACCCGAGAATTTCTGCTAGAGTTTGTGAAGTCCTTCCGTGAGCTTAAGTCCGTGAAC
Source organism: Papaver somniferum (assembly GCF_003573695.1). Taxonomy (NCBI): domain Eukaryota; kingdom Viridiplantae; phylum Streptophyta; class Magnoliopsida; order Ranunculales; family Papaveraceae; genus Papaver; species Papaver somniferum. The sequence continues at coordinate 91,432,464 of NC_039358.1, forward strand.
CCATTCCGCGAACTTGAGTAGGTTATATCTAAAATCGGTTGTTCTTGAACTTATGTTTATATAAACTAAGGAAGGATTTTTCAAACCGTGGCTATAAAGTTCATGAACCCGATTCGAGTGAATCAAACCGTTTTTGCTTCGATTGTGTCTTGTGTAGTTACATAAGATCTAAGCAATTGAACAACTCTCTAACTAGTTCATTTGAGTCACTTGGACTAGTTATCGTGAATAAGAATATGGTGCATATGGAAGTGATCATATGGCTAACCATTTTGGTTAACTATTGTTGAACCAACAAATGTTAATGTTTGGGAACGGTTACATAAACCCAAAATTGGACATTTCATTTGTGTGTAACAAGCTAAGGTTTCGATCCGACGGTTGAGAAATACTAGCTTGAATCTAATCAGGTTTTCATCTAACGGTGAATATTGAATGCTTTGTTACCAAGCTAACATTGATTGCAAACCCTGATTTGAAAGACTATTTAAGGGAGAACTCTAGCAACTGGGAAACCTAATCCCCACACCTTACGTGTGATACTAGTTGCATAAGCTAGAGTCGATTCTCCATTAACCTTTGGTTTCTTCTTCTAAAACCAGGTTAACGGCTTACAGACTTCATTGGGATTGTGAAGCCATACCGATACTACTTTTATTGTAGTTGTGTGATATGATCTTGTTGTTTCTATCATTTTGAGTGCAATTGTAATAATTGGCTTGATATTTATATCTCCGATAGGCAGGATAGAAAAGAAATCAAAAACACTTCGTCTCATCGTTTGTGATTCCACAATATCTTTTTTCGTTGCGTCGATTAACATTATTGTGAGGTGATTGATAATACTAGGTTGTTCTTCGAGAATATAAGTACGGTTTATCAATTGGTTCTTGTTCACCTTGATTTATCGAAAGACGGGACAAAACTCGTAGGTATATTCTTGGGAGACGGATTTATCTATTACCGTAGACTTTTCTGTGTGATACAGATTTGTTTATTAAAGTCTTCGACTTTGGATCGTAGCAACTCTTAGTTGTGGGTGAGATCAGCTAAGGGAATCAAGTACATAGCATCCTGCTAGGATCAGAGGCGTAGGAGCGTAATTGTACCTTGGGGTTCAACTACAGTCCAGACCGAAGTTAGTTTGGAGTAGGCTAGTGTCTGTAGCGGCTTAATATAGTGTGTGTGTTCAATCTGTACTAGGTTCCGGGGTTTTTCTGCATTTGTGGTTTCCTCGTTAACAAAATTCTGGTGTCTGTGTTATTTCTTTTCCGCATTATATTTGTTTATATAATTGAAATATCACAGGTTTTGTGTTGTTCAATCAATTAGAATATCCGACCTTTTGGTTGTTGATTTAAATTGATTGACACTTGGATATTAGTCTTTGGTACCATCCAAGTTATCTCTCTTTGATAAAGACTCGCAGATTTCTATTTGCTTGAGTAAAGATCAAATTGAGAGATTGAGATATAAACTCTTTGATATACTTTTTATCTAGATTGAGTCTGACTGTCTAGTTGATTCTCTAGAAAGTATATTGGAGTTTGTCCATATATTATTGGGTGTGGTTGTTGTGCCCCCGCTTTTTCAATTGGTATCAGAGCTGGCAAACACGTTCAAGACCTTACAAGTCTGTGTTTGTAGCGATCTGACTCTATGGACAGTAGTGCTATCTCAATAAATGCACCACCAGATCCAGGGATTTCAGAATTCTCTTCCATGACTGATTTAATAAAATCTATAGAAGAAATTCTATTTAAACCTCCACCAGGTTTAAAATCCCTTGAAGTGTTTTCAGGGCTTGAAAAGAAGCTTGAGAGCTTATCTCTTGATGTTGAGTTATACCTCCTGAAAGAGTAAGAATCTCTTGACATGCTAAATCAAGTTATGATGAATAATATTCATGTTGAGGTTGATATTTATTTACTAATCATTGAGAGCGATGCTCCTCCTCTGCGTAATCCAATTAGTTGTGAGAAACTAAATGAATTACAAGAGGAGTTTAAATCTCAGTCATCTGAGTGTATCACCTCACAACATGATTTGATTCGTTGCTCAATTCCTGATACTTCCTATCAAGATAGTAGTATTGTCTTCTTTTATGAAGAATCTAGGACGTTTCGTTTTTATCAAAAGAGTTTCCCTTCGCAGTACTAAAAACTATCTGCAGAAACTGTTTTTTATAAGTTGGAAAACAAGAAATCAGAAACACAAATCTTTTTGGGTTCTCTTGAAGTTCTTTGATAGACTTATAAAAACAGTTCCTTTGGTGTTTCTCAACACTAAAAGATTTAAGAGTTGTTGGAAAGAAACTCTTTCTTGGTGCCATGGTGAGCAAGAAATTGTTCACCTCAACAAAACTTGTTTGTGTTGAAAGTGCATCCTCACCAAGAAATGCCCTGCTATGTATACGGTAAGGGAAGCACAACAACTGGAGCGCACAGATTATATTTGGTAAGGCTGTAGAATTCAATTGGACTTTTCTAAAAAGGTATGTCTATAAACTTGAGCAACTTTTATGTTTTTATTACTTGTTTGAGTACTAATAATGATCCATGTACCTTGATTATCGTTCATTTCTACCTAACTTGATCTCTGTTTAAGGTCTTAAATGTTTAGGTTTGAAAACATTAGTCTGGATGTTCGGACTTCATGGTACACATACCAAGTTTGCATAACATCATTTAAAACCAAAATACAGGGGTTAAGTTCGCAAACCCCGTCTGCATATTTCTCTAGGATACGAAAATTCGTTTGCAAACCCGTATGCATACTTGACGTCGATATTCGGTAAACTTGTTTTGGCAGTAACTTCTTCGTACGAACTCAGATTTACCTCATTCTTTTTGCACTCTCTTCCTCTTTGGATTCTCTTCACAATGGAGATTGTAAACCTTGAATTTGGATGAGTTAAGATTGTTATTTGGCCTGACTCTTGTTTTTGAGTATTTTGCTCCGTTTCGTTGCACTTGTTCCACTTTTCTTGAACTTGGGCACTTGGATTCTTGGAGTACTACTCTTCTAAGATAATTGGTAGCTTTGACAAGAATGTTGTTGGTGAATCACAAAGAAGGAAGTTCAAGAATGGAAAGTAGTACGCAGTGCTATGGAATTCTTGAATGTTTACAATCATCCTATGAGAACTATGGTGCATGGTCGTTATTGACTTTGTATGTTCTTATTTGTTAAGAAAATCTTTTTATACGACTTTGGTAGCTATTCTTGGTATAAATCAGGGCGAAAAAGATTGAATCTACCCTCTAAGGACAAATCATCTTGTATGTGCATTACGAGTTTGTCTCGGTGCCTAGGAAACTTCTTATGAGAATTTATTTCTATTTTTGAGAAGGATTACTAGAGTTTGGAATAGAAATTATTTTGATGACACATAGCTATGTCCAACGTTTTCATCTTCATGTTTTTAGATTTATTGGTTTAAATTCTAAATTTGTTTGGAAGATGATTTTTGCGGTATTAATCTTTATGGTTTTATATATTGCAATATTGTTATGGGATATATGTGTTTGCGTCCGTGAACTATGATTGTCCCACACCTTGTCAAAAGTAAAGTCTTTCGTATGTCGATATGCATGTATTGATGAAAGAATGAATAGACTTTTGACCAATACAAAAGTTAAGCCTATTATGTCAATTATTGATGGAAGATAGGTTAAAATCTTTTGTTTTTCAAGGATTATGTCTATTTTTTGTCATTTGTGAAAATTGTGATGGAAAATAGAATGAATCCTTGTGTATTCCGCAGTAATTGATCTTCCCTGATCCATATTTTATGTATTACTGTGAGACTCTGTAATGTGTCTTATGTTGACCATTTTAACAACCAAGTTCATTATTTTTGTGATTACCTTTGTTGTTGTTCCGTAAGGTACTTTATGTCGAGCGTTCTTGACATAAATTAATTTTTTGAACTAAATTAATCATCTTGTTTGGTTATTTAGTTATGACTCCATAAGTTTTCTTATGTTTGAGCGTTCTTGACTGGGTTGATTATTCTCATGATTAACTTAGTCATTTCTTCATAGATTCTCTTATGCGAGTATGGCCAATTAAATTGATTACTTTTGTGATTAGTTTGGTTGTGTATTTCGATTGAATTAAGCATGGGTTCTCTTGCAGTTAATTTGATTGAATATTTTGGATTCAAATTCATACTTGTATGTGATTTGTTATGTCCAAAGAAATCCTTCTTTTCTTTCGAAATTAAGGTCACTCTTGTTGTTCTTTCGGGAATGACATTATATGGGGGAGAGTTCTTTTTGAACTTGCGCTTAATTGCCAAATCTTTGTGGGGAGTGCGGCTGTGGAATATTATAGGGGTTATCTTGTATCTTTAAACTCCTTGATGAATTCATTTAGCTTCGGCTTTATGATTGCATCTAAACAAGATGATATATTTTTGCTTTCTTTTGGTCAAGAAATGTCTCTTTCGGAAATTTAATTAGGATCTCGTTCTTGTACCTTTGCCAATTTTATTGACAAAAAGGGGGAGAATTAATATGTAGTTCACACTACAAATACATATGGTTTTCAGATCATTATGTAAAGGGGAGTGGTTTCCATGTGAGATGGAGTATTGACTAAGGGGGAGTGATACATATCACCATAGTATTATTGTTGAAGTTGTGATACAATTGAACTTTAACGCTGTGTAATGATACTGTATAACAATGATTGAGAACTATTATTTTCTTGTTGTTATAGCTACGGATTTTCAACATCGATGATGCTAAACTTACAACCTTTGGGATCATTGGAGTACTTGGAAGTGACGAAGATTTCGAGTAGTGTTGAAAATTAGGCATGTGGAATAGGAGCTACAAAGTTAATTTATTTAGCTTTTGTATTACATATGTATTAATAGTTTTTTCACCAAAATTGACAAAGGGGGAGATTGTTAGATCATTGCTCGATTGAACTCGCATGCGTTGCTATCTCAAGCATGTTTTTCAATATTAGTGATCAAAACTATAAGTCTTGATTTCTAGCCTATATAGCTAAAGGTCTCCGATTAGGATAAAAAGTGTAGTTGAGATGAAGACTCCATGACAATCATCATACAAGACGAAGGACTACTCATGGAACTGGTGGATCTTCATCGACTAAAAGGTATGTGGAGACTTGAACTTATCTATCACTCAAAATTCTATTTACTCTATCTCCTACTCTTGAGACAAAAGTCATTTTGATATATAGACTTTCATTATACACATTTGGTATTTCGAGCCGAGTTTATCTCGTATATCTATTTTTCGAAATGTGTGTTGGTAAGCTTTCGCTTTAGCCAAATTCATCTTTGCCTAGTGACGAAAGTCATGTAATGTTTCAATCACTTTGGAAATTTCTCTGACGAAAAATGGTCTGTGAATAACGGCTATATAACGTTCTCTGAGAATGTTTCAAATGATTGAAATGAGAGTTTAGATTACATAACCATTGGTAGGATATAAGCATTGTTGTGGAAACACATATATGTATAAGTCCTTATTCCTTGAACCAAAGTTTGCGAACTTTGCTGATCAAGAGAAATGGAAGTGGCGTGAGCCAAGTCCGGGAACTCAGTCCGCGAACTGGAGAAGTTCTCAAACCCGAGAATTTCTGTTGGAGTTTGTGTACTCCTTCCATGAACTTAAGTCCACGAACTTGAGTGGTTATATCTAAAACCGGTTGTTCTTTAACTCATGTTTAAATAAACTAAGGAATGCTTTTGCAAACCGTGGCCATAAAGTTCATGAACCGATTCGAGTGAATCAAACCGTTTTTGCTTCGATTGTGTCTTGTGTAGTTACGTAAGATTTCCTTGCAATTGAACAACTCTCTAACTAGTTAATTTGAGTCATTTGAACTAGTTATGGTGAAGAAGAATATGGTTGATATGAAAGTGATCATATAGATAACCATTGGTTAACTATTGTTGAACAAACAAATGTTAATGTTTGGGTACGGTTCATAAACCCAAAATTGGACATTTCATTTGTGTGTAACAAGCTAAGTTTTCGATCCAACCGTTGAGAAATATTAACTTGAATATAATCAGGTTTTCATCTATCGGTGAATATTGAATGCTTTGTTACCAAGCTAACATTGATTGCAAACCCTGATTTGAAAGACTATATAAGGGAGAACTCTAGCAACTGGGAAACCTAATCCCCACACATTTTGTATGATACTAGTTGTGATAAGCTAGAGTCGATTCTCCTTTAACCTTTGGTTTCTTCTTCTAAACCAGGTTAACGACTGAAAGACTTCATTGGGATTGTGAAGCCAGACCGATACTACTTTTCTTGTAGTTGTGTGATCTGATCTTGCCGTTTCTATCGTTTTGAGTACAATTGTAATAATTGGCTTGAGATTTATATCTCTGATAGGCAAGATAGAAAAGTAATCACAAATACTTCGTCTCATCGTTTGTGATTCCACAATATCTTTTTTCGCTGCGTCGATTAAGATTATTGTGAGGTGATTGATAATACTAGGTTGTTCTTCGGGAATATAAGCCCGGTTTATCAATTGGTTCCTGTTCACCTTGATTTATCAAAAGACGGAACAAAACTTGTAGGTATCTTCGTGGGAGACGGATTTATCTATTACCGTAGACTTTTCTGTGTGATACATATTTGTTTATTAAATTCTTCGAATTTGGGTCGTAGAAACTCTTAGTTGTGGGTGAGATCAGCTAAGGGAATCAAGTACGTAGCATCCTACTGGGATCAGAGGCGTAGGAGCATAATTGTACCTTGGATCAGTGTGAGATTGATTGGGTTTCAACTACAGTCCAGACCGAAGTTAGTTTGGAGTAGGCTAGTGTCTGTAGCGGCTTAATACAGTGTGTGTGTTCAATCTGGACTAGGTCCCGGGGTTTTTCTGCATTTGCGGTTTCCTCGTTAACAAAATTCTGGTGTCTGTGTTATTTCTTTTCCGCATTATATTCTGTTGTGTGTTGTTTAATCAATTAGAATATCCGACCATTTGGTTGTTGATTTAAATTGATTGACACTTGGATATTGGTCTTTGGTACCATCCAAGTTATCTCTATTTGATAAAGACTCGCAGATTTCTATTTGCTTGAGTAAAGATCAAATTGAGAGATTGAGATATAAACTCTTTGATATACTTTTTATCTAGATTGAGTCTGACTGTCTAGTTGATTCTCTAGAAAGTATATTGGAGTTTGTCCATATATTATTGGGTGTGGTTGTTGTGCCCCCGCTTTTTCAATTGGTATCAGAGCTGGCAAACACGTTCAAGACCTTACAAGTCTGTGTTTGTAGCGATCTGACTCTATGGACAGTAGTGCTATCTCAATAAATGCACCACCAGATCCAGGGATTTCAGAATTCTCTTCCATGACTGATTTAATAAAATCTATAGAAGAAATTCTATTTAAACCTCCACCAGGTTTAAAATCCCTTGAAGTGTTTTCAGGGCTTGAAAAGAAGCTTGAGAGCTTATCTCTTGATGTTGAGTTATACCTCCTGAAAGAGTAAGAATCTATTGACATGCTAAATCAAGTTATGATGAATAATATTCATGTTGAGGTTGATATTTATTTACTAATCATTGAGAGCGATGCTCCTCCTCTGCGTAATCCAATTAGTTGTGAGAAACTAAATGAATTACAAGAGTTTAAATCTCAGTCATCTGAGTGTATCACCTCACAGCATGATTTGATTAGTTTCTCAATTCCTGATACTTCCTATCAAGATAGTAGTATTGTCTTCTTTTATGAAGAATCTAGGACGTTTCTTTTTTATCAAAATATTTTCCCTTCGCAGTACTAAAAACTATCTGCAGAAACTGTTTTTTATAAGTTGGAAAACAAAAAATCAGAAACACAAATCTTTTTGGGTTCTCTTGAAGTTATTTGATAGACTTATAAAAACAATTCCTTGGGTGTTTCTCAACACTAAAAGATTTAAGAGTTGTTGGAAAGAAACTCTTTATTGGTGCCATGGTGAGCAAGACATTGTTCACCTCAACACAACTTGTTTGTATTGAAAGTGCATCCTCACCAAGAAATGCCCTGCTATGTATACGGTGAGGGAAGCACAACAACTGGAGCACACAGATTATATTCGGTAAGGCTGTAGAATTCAATTGGACTTTTCTAAAAAGGTATGTATATAAACTTGAGCAACTTTTATGTTTTTATTACTTGTTTGAGTACTTATAATGATCCATGTACCTTGATTATCGTTCATTTCTACCTAACTTGATCTGTGTTTAAGGTTCTTAAATGTTTAGGTTTGAAAACATTAGTCTGGATGTTCGGACTTCATGGTACACATACCAAGTTTGCATAACATCATTTAAAACCAAAATACAGGGGTTAAGTTCGCAAACCCCGTCTGCATACTGCTCCAGGATACGAAAATTCGTTTGCAAATCCGTATGCATACTTGACGTCGATATTCGGTAAACTTGTTTTGGCAGTAACTTCTTCGTACGAACTCGTATTTACATCATTCTTTTTGCACTCTCTTACTCTTTGAATTCTATTCAAAATGGAGATGATAAACCTTGAATTTGGATGAGTTAAGATTGTTATTTGTCCTGACTCTTGTTTTTAAGTATTTTGCTCCGTTTCGTTGCACTTGTTCAACTTTTCTTGAACTTGGGAACTTGGATTCTTGGAGTACTACTCTTCTAAGATAATTTGTAGCTTTGACAAGAATGTTGTTGGTGAATCACAAAGAAGGAAGTTCAAGAATGGAAAGTAGTACACAGTGCTATGGAATTATTGAATGTTCACAATCATCCTATGTGAACTATGATGCATGGTCGTTATTGATTTTGTATGTTCTTCTTTGTTAAGAAAATCTTTTTATACGCCTTTGGTAGCTATTCTTGGTATAAATCAAGGCGAAAAAGATTGAATCTACCCTCTAAGGACAAATCATCTTTTATGTGCATTACGAGTTTATCTCGATGCCTAGGAAACTTCTTATGAGAATTTATTTCTATTTTTGAGAAGGATTACTAGAGTTTGGAATAGCAATTATTGTGATGACACATAGCTATGTCCAACATTTTCATCTTCATGTTTTTAGATTTATTGGTTTAAATTCTAAATTTGTTTGGAAGATGATTTTTGCGGTATTAATCTTTATGGTTTTATATATTGCAATATTGTTATGGGATATGTGTGTTTGCATCCGTGAACTATGATTTCCCACACCTTGTCAAAAGTAAAGTCTTTCGTATGTCGATATGCATGTATTGATGAAAGAATGAATAGACTTTTGACAAATACAAAAGTTAAGCCTATTATGTCAATTATTGATGGAAGATAGGTTAAAATCTTTTGTTTTTCAAGGATTATGTCTATTGTTTGTCATTGTGAAAATTGTGATGGAAAATAGAATGAATCCTTGTGTATTCCGCAGTAATTGATCTTCCCTGATCCATATTTTATGTATTACTGTGAGACTCTGTAATGTGTCTTATGTTGACCATTATAACAACCAAGTTCATTATTTTTGTGATTACCTTTGTTGTTGTTCCGTAAGGTACTTTATGTCGAGCGTTCTTGACATAAATTAATTTTTTGAACTAAATTAATCATCTTGTTTGGTTATTTAGTTATGACTCCATAAGTTTTCTTATGTTTGAGCGTTCTTGACTGGGTTGATTATTCTCATGATTAACTTAGTCATTTCTTCATAGATTCTCTTATGCGAGTATGGCCAATTAAATTGATTACTTTTCTGATTAGTTTGGTTGTGTATTTCGATTGAATTAATCATGGGTTCTCTTGCAGTTAATTTGATTGAATATTTTGGATTCAAATTCATAGTGGTATGTGATTTGTTATGTCCAAAGAAATCCTTCTTTTCTTTCGAAATTAAGGTCGCTCTTGTTGTTCTTTCGGGAATGACATTATATGGGGGAGAGTTCTTTTTGAACTTGCGCTTAATTGCCAAATCTTTGTGGGGAGTGCGGCTGTGGAATATTATAGGGGTTATCTTGTATCTTGAAACTCCTTGATGAATGCATTTAGCTTCGGCTTTATGATTGCATCTAAACAAGATGATATATTTTTGCTTTCTTTTGGTCAAGAAATGTCTCTTTCGGAAATTTAATTAGGATTTCGTTCTTGTACCTTTGCCAATTTTATTGACAAAAAGGGGGAGAATTAATATGTAGTTCATATTACAAATACATATATATGGTTTTCGGATCATTATGTAAGGGGGAGTGGTTTCCATGTGAGATGGAGTATTGACTAAGGGGGAGTGATACATATCACCATAGTATTGTTGTTGAATTTGTGATACAATTGAACTTTGACGCTGTGTAATGATACTGTATAACAATGATTGAGAACTATTGTTTTCTTGTTGTTATAGCTACGGATTTTCAACAATGATGAATTCTAAACTTGCAACCTTTGGGATCATTGGAGTACTTGGAAGTGACGAATATTTCGAGTAGTGTTGAAGATTAGGCATATGGAATAGGAGCTACAAAGTTAATTTATTTATTTTTTGTATTACATATGTATTAATAGTTTTGTCACCAAAATTGACAAAGGGGGAGATTGTTAGAGCATTGCTCGGTTGAACTCGCATGCGTTGCTATCTCAAGCATGTTTGTCAATGTTAGTGATCAAAACTATAAGTCTTGATTTCTAGCCTATATAGCTAAAGGTCTCCGACTAGGATATAAAGTGTAGTTGAGCTCAAGACTCCATGACAATCATCATATAAGACGAAGGACTACTCATGGAAATGGTGGATCTTCATCGACTAAAAGGTATGTGGAGACTTGAACTTATATATCACTCAAAAGTCTATTTACTCTATCTCCTACTCTTGAGACAAAAGTCATTTTGATATATAGACTTTCGTTATACACATTTGGTATTTCGAGCCGAGTTTAGCTCGTATATCTATTTCTCGAAATGTGTGTTGGTAAGATTTCGCTTTAGCCAAATTCATCTTTGCCTAGTGACGAAAGTCATGTAATGTTTCAATCACTTTGGAAATTGCTCTGACGAAAAATGGTCTGTGAATAACGGCTATATAACGATCTCTGAGAATGTATCAAATGATTGAAATGAGAGTTTAGATTACATAACCATTGGTAGGATATAAGCACTGTTATGGAAACACATATATGTATAAGTCCTTATTCCTTGAACCAAAGTTTGCGAACTTTGCTGATCAAGAGAAATGGAAGTGGCGTGAGCCAAGTCCGGGAACTCAGTCCGCAAACTGGAGAAGTTCTCAAACCCGAGAATTTCTGCTGGAGTTTGTGTACTCCTTCCATGAGTTTAAGTCCGCGAACCCATTCCGCGAACTTGAGTGGTTATATCTAAAACGGGTTGTTCTTGAACTCATGTTTAAATAAACTAAGGAATGCTTTTGCAAACCGTGGCCATAAAGTTCATGAACCGATTCGAGTGAATCAAACCTTTTTTGCTTCGATTGTGTCTTGTGTAGTTACATAAGATTTCCTTGCAATTGAACAACTCTCTAACTAGTTCATTTGAGTCATTTGAACTAGTTATGGTGAAGAAGAATATGGTTGATATGAAAGTGATCATATAGATAACCATTGGTTAACTATTGTTTAACAAACAAATGTTAATGTTTGGGTACGGTTCATAAACCCAAAATTGGACATTTCATTTGTGTGTAACAATCTAAGTTTTCGATCCAACCGTTGAGAAATATTAACTTGAATCTAATTAGGTTTTCATCTATCGGTGAATATTGAATGCTTTGTTACCAAGCTAACATTGATTGCAAACCCTGATTTGAAAGACTATATAAGGGAGAACTCTAGCAACTGGGAAACCTAATCCCCACACATTCTGTATGATACTAGTTGTGCTAAGCTAGAGTCGATTCTCCTTTAACCTTTGGTTTCTTCTTCTAAACCAGGTTAACGACTGAAAGACTTCATTGGGATTGTGAAGCCAGACCGATACTACTTTTCTTGTAGTTGTGTGATCTGATCTTGCTGTTTCTATCGTTTTGAGTACAATTGTAATAATTGGCTTGAGATTTATATCTCTGATAGGCAAGATATAAAAGTAATCACAAACACTTCGTCTCATCGTTTGTGATTCCACAATATCTTTTTTCGCTGCGTCGATTAAGATTATTGTGAGGTGATTGATAATACTAGGTTGTTCTTCGGGAATATAAGCCTGGTTTATCAATTGGTTCCTGTTCACCTTGATTTATCAAAATACGGAACAAAACTTGTAGGTATATTCGTGGGAGACGGATTTATCTATTACCGTAGACTTTTCTGTGTGATACATATTTGTTTATTAAATTCTTCGAATTTGGGTCGTAGCAACTCTTAGTTGTGGGTGAGATCATCTAAGGGAATCAAGTACGTAGCATCCTACTGGGATCAGAGGCGTAGGAGCATAACTGTACCTTGGATCAGTGTGAGATTGATTGGGGTTCAACTACAGTCCAGACCGAAGTTAGTTTGGAGTAGGCTAGTGTCTGTAGTGTCTTAATACAGTGTGTGTTCAATCTGGACTAGGTCCCGGGGTTTTTCTGCATTTGCGGTTTCCTCGTTAACAAAATTCTGGTGTCTGTGTTATTTCTTTTCCGCATTATATTTTGTTGTGCGTTGTTTAATCAATTAGAATATCCGACATTTTGGCTATTGATTTAAATTGATTGAAACTTGGATATTGGTCTTTGGTACCATCCAAGTTATCTCTCTTTGATAAAGACTCGCAGATTTCTAATTGCTTAAGTAAATATCAAATTGACAGATTGAGATATAAACTCTTTGATATACTTTTTATCTATATTGAGTCTGGACTGTCTAGTTGATTCTATAGAAAGTATATTGGAGTTTGTCCATACAGATTGCTAATCGAATTGTTGGGTGTGGTTGTTGTACCCTCGCTTTTTCACGGATATAATACACACACCGTGTCTTACTCGTCTGGGATGAAAGACAACCGAAGAAAGGCGAAGAACACGAAGATCAAACTATCATATGATATATACAACTCCTTTCTCGATGATCACAGTGGGATCAATTTCCACTCTACCACCTGACTCCAGGTATTCTTTTCCTTGTTTCTAACTTGAGAGGTGCAAGGAAATTTATTGAGAAATACTCAAGTATGTTGTATATTATTTCAATTTGAGTTATTTTTTTGTGTGTGTGCTGACGGTCCACAAACGTCCGCGTCCTCCTTTTGAGAGTTCTTAGGGTTTCCAAGAAACAAGAGTTTCCTTCTCCTATTTACACACACATATATATTAATCTATATTGTGTCTCTCCATCCCTAAAAAAACTAATATGGAGAACTCTGCAAAATCTCAAGAGATTGTGCATCTTGATATCAAGGAAGACGCTCAAGGACGTGAGTCAATTCAAGAGCTGATCTAAAGAAGATGCTTGAAAGAAAGGATCACAACTCCTGGATTGATGATTCTGTCAAGGATTTGATTCGTGTTCAGAACGATTCAAAGGTCGAGTTCTCAAATCTTCAACTGAAAATAAACCAACTCTTGGATGGTCAGGCCAGAATCCTTGATAATCAGAATTTTCTGAAAAGGAATCAAAAGAAGCTCATCATGGACTGCGCCAAGGCTAGACAGCTTGCTCAGGTTGTTGATCGCAAAGTTAGTGTTCTAACTCATGAACATGGTGTGTCCACATTCAAGAGAATAAAGGAAATCCGTGATACCTTCTTTGATGGATTCATTGAAAGATATGAGTGTTAGAGCATTTCTCGGTCAAACTCGCATGCGTTGCTATCTCAAGCATGTTTGTCAATGTTAGTGATCAAAACTATAAGTCTTGATTTCTAGACTATATAGCTAAAGGTCTCAGACTAGGATAGAAAATGTAGTTGGGCTCAAGACTCCATGGCAATCATCATACAAGACGAAGGACTACTCAAGGAACTGGTGGATCTTCATCGACTAAAAGGTATGTGGATACTTGAACTTATCTATCACTCAAAAGTCTATCTACTCTATCACCTACTCTTGAGACAAAAGCCGTTTTGATATACAGATTTTCATTATACACATTTGGTATTTCGAGACGAGTTTAACTCTCCTATTTATTTCTCGAAATATGTGTTGGTAAGCTTTCGCTTTAGCCAAATTCATCTTTACCTAGTGACGAATGTCATGATATGTTTCAATCACTTTGGAAATTGCTCTGACGAAAAATGGTCTGTGAATAACGGCTATATAACGTCCTCTGAGAATGTTTCAATAATTGAAATGAGAGTTTAGATTACATAACCATTGGTAGGATATAAGCACTGTTGTGGAAACACATATATGTATAAGTCCTTATAACTTGAATCAAAGTTTGCGAACTTTGTTGATAAAGAGAAACGGAATGTGGCGTGAGCCAAGTCCGCGAACTGGCGGAAGTTCTCGACCCGAGAATTTCTGTTGGAGTTTGTGAACTCCTTCGGTGAGCTTAAGTCCGCGAACCCAGTCCGCGAACTTGAGTAGGTTATATCTAAAATCGGTTGTTCTTGAACTCATGTTTATATGAAATAAGGAATGCTTTTGCAAACCGTGGCTATAAAGTTCATGAACCCGATTCGAGTGAATCAAACCTTTTTTGCTTCGATTGTGTCTTGTGTAGTTACATAAGATCTAAGCAATTGAACAACTCTCTAACTAGTTCATTTGAGTCACTTGGACTAGTTATGGTGAATAAGAATATGGTGGATATGGAAGTGATCATATGGCTAACCATTTTGGTTAACTATTGTTGAACCAACAAATGTTAATGTTTGGGAACGGTTACATAAACCCAAAATTGGACATTTCATTTGTGTGTAACAAGTTAAGGTTTCGATCCAACGGTTGAGAAATACTAGCTTGAATCTAATCAGGTTTTCATCTAGCGGTGAATATTGAATGCTTTGTTACCAAGCTAACATTGATTGCAAACCCTGATTTGAAAAACTATTTAAGGGAGAACTCTAGCAACTGGGAAACCTAATCCCCACACCTTACGTGTGATACTAGTTGCATAAGCTAGAGTCGATTCTCCATTAACCTTTGGTTTCTTCTTCTAAAACCAGGTTAACGACTTAAAGACTTCATTGGTATTGTGAAGCCATACCGATACTACTTTTCTTGTAGTTGTGTGATATGATCTTGTTGTTTCTATCATTTTGAGTGCAATTGTAATAATTGGCTTGAGATTTATATCTCTGATAGGCAGGATAGAAAAGTAATCACAAACACTTCGTCTCATCGTTTGAGATTGATTGGGGTTCAACTACAGTCCAGACCGAAGTTAGTTTGGAGTAGGCTAATGTCTATAGCGGCTTAATACAGTGTGTGTTCAATATGGACTAGGTCCCGGGGTTTTTCTGCATTTGCGATTTCCTCGTTAACAAAATTCTGGTGTCTGTGCTATTTCTTTTCTGCATTATATTTTTTTATATAATTGAAATATCACAGGTTGTGCATTGTTCAATCAATTAGAATATCCGACCTTTTGGTTGTTGATTTAAATTGATTGACACTTGGATATTGGTCTTTGGTACCATCCAAGTTATCTCTCTAGTATTTGATAAAGACTCGCAGATTCTATTTGCTTGAGTATATATCAAATCGAGAGATTGAGATATAAATTCTTTGATATACTTTTTATCTAGATTGAGTCTGACTGTCTAGTTAATTCTCTAAAAAGTATATTGGAGTTTGTCCATATAGATTGCTAAGTGAAATATTGGGTGTGGTTGTTGTACCCCCGCTTTTTCAATGAGGTTCTCAACGAACTTTGATTCTCTTCTTTATTTGCCTAGTAAATCTTCCTTTTTTCTTGTTTTTATTAGAATAATAACTAGAGTTTGGAATAGCCACTATTGTGATTACACATAGCTATGTCCAACGTTTTCATCTTCATGTTTTTAGATTTATTGGTTTAAATTCTAAATGTCTTTGGAAGATGATTTTTGCAGTATTAATATTTATGGTTTTATATATTGCAATTGTTTATGGGATGTAGTTGTAGGAAATCCTACACTACACCCCTCATATGATTTCTTTAACACTCAAATCATTTTTAAATTAACAATCTTAATTTTATTGATGAATTTTTGAACAATCTTACAAGAAAAGATAAAGGAATCAGGAATAACCACTGCTCTAGATTTTCTCTCTCCTATTTACTTGTTTCTTACTCAAAAAAGATCTCTCTCCTCCTTTACAACTGAACGACTATTTGTAGGGAAATACATAGTGGATGACAGCTAATCTGTCCTTTATTTTCGAATATGGCTTGAGACATTCTCGCAACCTTACAAATGTTAATCTCGCAAACTCTCTAATTTCCGCAAGACCATCACATCTTTCTCATGATTTTAGCTGACGTCGTTTATTATATCATTTCTGAAATTATTCTGCGACGCTGTTGTGTTGTGTTGTTGATAATTTCGCTGAGGTATTATTGCTGCGACATTCTGATCCTACATCTTGCCTCTTCTCATGTCTTCTCTGCGAAGTAGAGAATGATGTGAGAAATGCCGCAGTTATCCATCATTTCATATTCTGCATTTATCACACGTATCTTTTTCCCATCTGTTTCTTGACACGTCTTTTGTAACTGCTGCTTTTTAACCGCTTATATCTTTCCGTATTAATCGTGTTTCTCTTTTTCTTTCTTTTTATTTTCTCTGCAACTTCATCGTTCTTCTGCAAATTTCGTTATTGCAACTTTTCTTCTTTCTTCTTCTTTCAATCTTTTTAAGTTCTTCTTCATCTTCATATGTTCCCTCTGTAGATCTTCATCATTCGTAATTTTCTTCGAAATAATCTTCCTGCTAATGTTTTCCATGGATTCATCAAGGTTAGTTTTCTTTTTTCTTCCTTATGGGTTTTGCTGAAATTGATCTTGCTTACTGCCTTATTTGATGATGTTTATGTGATTCCCATACTGTTGTTATTTCAGCAAAAGCGTTTCCAACACTAAATTTACGGTTCAGAACCCTAATATTCCCAAACCGCAGCATAAGATTGTTGTGCATAAAAGAAAGTCTGTGAATCAGAAGGTAGTAAGAAACATTATTCTTTTCTAATAACAATATTGTTGCCTCTGTTTCTTATCTGGATTGTAATTCGCAGGGTGATAAAGATGTCAATAAACCTCTCAAGAAATCTCTCCACCTTAAAACTGTTGATATCTCTGTTCCATTCCACTTACTTATCTCTTCTAAATCTCCTGCGACATCTTCGAAAGATAAACCATTATCTCCAATTCGCGAAAAAGCTGCCTCAAACTTCATTTCTTCAACTGACCTTTCAATGATTGAAACCCCCATTATTGATCCTTCTGTGAATGAAACTTCTTCTCTTCCTATTGATAATGTTTCTCAACCTTCTATCATTGCCAGTTCTCTACCTGAGCCTCTTCCCCTTTCGAAAGAAACCGTGGAAGGAATAGATATTGCTTTCAAAGTTTTTCCTGAAGTCCTGGATGATGGCAAGAATTTTTCCATTGATCCTGTAATGTCTAGTATTTGCGAAATTCTGAGTAAGTATTTAGGTTCTGACAGAGCTGCTTCGCAGACAGCTTTGGAAAAAGAGTGTAATGCTCTTCGTCTCGAAAATCAAAAGCTTCAGAATGTTTTGTTGGATCGTGACAACCTTCGCAAGAAGAATGATGAATTGAGAGGTATGATTTTCTTATCTGTGTCTTTAATTTTCCTTTCTAATGGTTTTATCCTTCCCATATTTAATTATCCTTGAAATCCCTCTTTCGCATGTTAAGCCTTAAACCAGAAACGAATAATGGAGAGATATCAATTTGAATCTGTTGTTGAAGAATCCCATGTTGATAAAGAAATTTTGATGGATCAATATAACCAATTAGATAACCTCTATTCATATTCTCTTGATCGTATAAATAATCTTACCAATGAAAATACCCAATTAGCTCAGAGGCAAGATTTATTAAGTAATGAAATATCTTGCATTTCTTATTCTTTAACTAAAGCTAATCTAGGGATGGAAACTTTATCAGATGAGAATAAAACCTTATCTCAAGAGAAGCGAACTTGTTTAAATAAGATGATGATATCTTCGCAACAACTTAGCATTCTTCAGAAAGTATGTGATGACCAAGAACAATCTCTTCGCTCTTTGAGAAATGAACTTAAAGAAGTAACAGAGTCATCTATTGCTGAAAGAGATACCCTCATTCAAGGTAGAATAGATTTAAGTGTAAAGGAGAATCAACTTAAAATACAATATTCCAAATTAGAAGAATCTTATTCTTCTCTTGCGAAGAAAAATGCCTTTCTTATTTCTAAAGAGAAAAATCTTCAGTCTCGACTTAAAGGTTTAGTTGGAGATAAATTTGATGACGCAATGGACCGTTGGGAGAATAGTTGTCTGACCTTGATTCAACACCTTATTTCGCAAAAGGAAGGTAGTCATAATAGTTTGACTGCCTTAACTATCTTTTCTTTGTCATATCTTTTTGAGTTCTTCATCTTATTGAAATTTTGTATTCTACCTTTCGCAGAGTCTAAGAAGAATCTTCATTCCTCCATTTCTGCTTTGGAGGCTAAATATGTCAAAATTCGCAAAGAAAATGCATTACTCGTCTCTGTTCTTACTGGCTCTCACGACCGAGCAGAAAGAAGACTTGATTATCTTGCCTATTTTAAGGATATTCAAGATAGGAACCATCAGAGAGCACTTATTCGTCAAATTCATCTCCGGGTTGAAGTCCTTGTAAATGATATTTTATTGTCTAAATCTCTTCCGCCTACATCAATCGAACCTTTGGAAGTAGATGATGATGAAGTTCCTCGTCCTGCTGATAGTGATTATGATTATGAAAGTGGTGCAGAGGATAATTTCTTGGAAGATGAAGAAGAAATTCCTTCTAAGGAAGCATCTGCTGGTGTTAATCAAAATGAAAATGAAAATGAAATCTCTTCCGAAGAAGTAATTGATGGCGATAATCAAGGCGAAGATCAGAATCGAAATGAAGGAGAGGCTTGCGATAATGAGAACATTGGCGCAGAACGTCTATTATCTCCTTCTAATGGAATTAATACTGAAGCTTGAGCTTATTATCTAGTTATATCTTCTTGAATTGTCTTATCTTTATTACCTTTTGCGAATAATATTCTTCAATCAATTTTTGAATCAATTTTCCCTTTTAGTATTTTGCTGGTGAGAAAGATAATGCTTCTTGTTTATTGATTCCTATACTTGCCTCTCATTATCTTTCTTGCGAAAAATAATCTGTTATGAATACTTATAAATATTTTGTTTTGTCATGTGGTCTTATTTTTCCTTCCTAATTAAAGGTCTTATTATGCCACCTCTTGTCATTGCGACAAAATCTCAGGACGTCCTTGCACTTTCATGCAAAAACCCATTGATCTTGCCTTAACTTTTTCTTTTGTATTGTGGCCTCTTCAGGAATGTTGCGACAATATGACAGGCCTAAATATTCTTGCGAAAATAAAGCCCCATGACATTGCCGTCTTGCGACGAAATCGCAGGACGTCTTCGCACTTTCATGCGAAAACCCATTGATCTCGTCTTATTTTTCTTTTGTATTATTGCCTCTTCAGGATTGTTGCACAAATATGACAAGCCTTAATACCCTTGCGAATAAAAAGCCTCATGACATTTGCGTCTTAAGACACTTATCAGCTCCCTAATGGAGGGTGCCGCCCTTATCTCCCCCTGGTTGCCCCTTCAAGGAGGCGTACTTCTACCATACAAGGTTAGCTCCTCCCATCCAGTCTTAACAACAACCAGTTGTTTTCGCACCTCTTATCCCTTTTACCTATAGGGCTTATGGTTACGAGACTGCACCCTAAGTGGGGTTTTCTTCAGGCCGAGTGCAGTATAAGCCAAGACTTGTCAAGAATGGCAAGGTACGCTTCAAACGCCCCTGGCACTCTTGACTCAACCGTGTACCTCGGCGCCTTGATCAGATCTGCACTCCTTGGGAGAGTCCTTATTACCTTAGTCGCCCAACCTAAGTCATATGCTTAAGCTGAGAATCCAAGGTGCCTCTCCTGGATGGGCTTTATTGACCCCAAATCTCCATGACTCAGGTTCCGGTGGCGGTGTAGCCTTTCCCTGAGCCATGCAACAGGTACCCCCTATATGACGTACTTTAGGTCTTACATTTGCCTCTTGCGAAATTTTATTCGCGAACTAGGGTGTACGCCATAAAGGTTCGCCCCTTTTTTATGTCATTGTTCTGTGATTATCTCTGCGAAATTTCGCACATCATGATCTTGTTTTGATATGAATAATCTGCAATTATTCTTTCAGAATCCATAACTTCTCAAAGCTTCTTACGGATAATATTTTTTAAGTACAACCTGTTCCATGGTCTGTCAAGTCTGTGACCAACATCTCTACCTTCTGGATCCATTAATCTATAAGCTCATGTTCCAACTATCTCCTTAATGATGTAAGGTCCATCCCATTTTTTCGCTAATTTTCCACCATTTTCTCGCAGATATATTGGTGTCTCTCGCAGAACTAAATCTCCTGGTTGGAATTCGCGTACTTTGACACGTTTATTATATTCTCGGGCTAATCTTCGCTGATAATTCTCCATATGTTGTAAAGCTTTTTCTCTTCTTTCTTCTAATTCATCAAGTTTTTTTAAGATCAAACCCGCACTAAGATTTTTCTCCCAAGCTTCTCTCTTTGTTGTCGGAATAACAACTTCTGTTGGTAACACCGCTTCAACTCTGTATGTTAAACAAAAAGGTGACATTCCAGTAGCTTCTCTTCTAGTTGTATTATAAGCCCATACTGCATTATGTACTTGTTCGCACCATGCTTTGTGATGTCCTTCCAATTTCTTCTTTAATATATCTGCAATTGTTTTGTTTGTTGCTTCTACCTTCCCATTAGCTTGTGGATACAAAGGAGTAGACTTTCCACATTTTATCTTAAATGCATTAAGTAACATTTCTATGTTCTGTCCTTCAAATTGTTTCCCATTATCAGATACCAACTGCGCAGGAATTCCGAATCTGCAAATGATATTTTCGAATATGAATGTAAAGATATCTTTGTCGCGAATATGCTGTACTGCTTTCACTTCTGTCCATTTTGTGAAATAATCTGTTGCGACTATTAAATATCTTCTTTGTCCAGAACCTGGTAAAAATGGCCCCACAATATCTAAGCCCCACTTTCCAAAAGGCCACACACTGGTTGAAGATGACAATGGTGCTCCAGGTGCATGTATTTTCTTTCCATGCCGCTGACAATCTTCGCAACGTCTTGATATTTGTTTTGCATCTTCGTGCATGTATGGCCAGTAATAGCCTTGCATTTTTGCTCTATGTGCCAAAGATCTTCCCCCGCTATGATTGCCAGCATCCCCACTATGTAACATTTTTAGCACTTTTTCTCCTTCCTCTCGTGTCAAACATCTGAGTGATGGTCCATTAAAGGATTTTCGGTATAGCAGCCCATCTCTTAATTCATAATTCGTTGGCGGCTTTTTAACTTGTGTGTTTCCAATCTATTTCTTGGTGTTTCTCCTTTCGCCAAATATGCATGAAGTTCCGTTCTCCAATCTGCGATATTGTTCGTTTGTTCTTCTTCTTCACCGTCTATATCATCACGTCCACTTCTTTTCTTCTTATTGATTGATGGTGAAGAAGTGTTTGTATTTTTATGCATCTCGCAGTTGGATCTGTCATCATGCTTGAGATGAAGAAAAAAGCGTCTGCGAGTCTGTTATCCTTCCTTGAAATGTGCCTCCATTTTATTTTTGGGATTTTCGCTGACAATTCTTCAACGAGCTTCTTGTATTTCTTCAAGGATGGTTCATTTGTAGTATACTCTCCCTTTATTTGGCGAATAACTAGTGAATCACTAGTGATCCTGGCATTTTCTAGTTTCATTTCTATTGCGAATTTTAAGGCATGTATCACAGCTTCATATTCCGTTTCTTATTAGTGGATGCGAATTCCAATCTGAAAAAAAGCCATCTTTATTCCTTCTGGCGAAATTAAAACAATTCCAACTCCATTGCCTTCTCCATTTGATGATCCATCTACCAATATCTCCCATCTATTTGGTTCTGTTAATAAATCTTTTGGATCTCCGTGTTCTTCTTCTATATCCATCATTTCTTCTACCGCTTCATCTTCTTCTAAAGGAAATTCTGCCAAAAATCTGCAACAACTTGTGATTTTGGTGAAGACAAAATTTCATATTTAATATCAAAGTGGCCTACTTGTGCATTCCATCTCTCCACTCTTCCTGATCTTTTAGAATTCTTCATCACTGATTCAATTGGTACTTTTGTTAATACCTTTATCTTGTGCGCTTGAAAATATATGCGGAGCTTAAATGATGCATAAACTAATGCTAAGATTAACTTCTCAATCTTTGAGTAATTCTTCTCGGCAGTATTAAAAGTTTTGCTAATGTAATAAATGGGTTTCTCCACTCCTGCGTCTATTCGCAATAACAAACACTTAATGCATGCGACGTCGTCGCAAGATAGATCAATAATTCTTCTCCTGATTCTGCTTTTTGTAAAATAGTTGTATTCATAAGATGTTCTTTGATCCCTTGAAAAGCTTTTTCGCATTCATCAGTCCATTTGAATTTCGCACCCTTCTTGAGTATATCGAAAAAATATTTGCATTTGTCTGATGATCGCGAAATGAATCTCCCCAGCGAAGCTAGAAGCCCATTCAACTTCTGTACATCTTTTATTGTTGCTGGTGTTGGCATGTCACGAACTGCTTGCACTTTTTCTGGATCAACCTGTATTCCTTCCTTTGATACAATGTAGCCTAAAAATTTTCCCGATGCAACTCCAATAGTACACTTCTCAGGATTCAGTTTAATGTTATACTGCCGCATTTGTTCAAAAATCTCCCTCAGGTCTGTACATGGTCTTTGGCTTCTTTACTCTTTACTAACATGTGTCCACGTATACTTCTAATGTTTTGTGTATCCATTTGCGAACACCTTCTCTACCATTCTTTGGTATGTCGCTCCCGCATTTCGCAAACCAAATGGCATTTTCGTGTAACATATAAACCTCTAGGGGCGAAGAAAGCAGTATGTTCTTGATCTTCTTCAGCGAGAGGGATTTGGTTATACCCTTTGTACCCATCTAAAGACGATACCCTATCATTTCCCGCTGCGGATTCCACCATTTGAGGAATATCTGGTAACGGAAAACTATCTTTGGGGCAAGCTTTGTTTAAATCAGTGAAATCTATGCAAATCCTTATTCCTTTTTTTTCTTTGGGACAATGACCATATTCGCTATCCATTCTGGGTATTTAGCTTCTCTTATGATTCCCGCATCAAGCATTTTCTGTAGTTCTTCTTCTATTTGGGAATGGTAAGTTGTTGCGATTTTTCTTATTCTTGTTTAAATGGTCTCACATTTTGTTAATCTCCAACTTGTGGCATGCAATTGATGGATCTATTCCCGGTATCTCATCCATGCTCCTGCGAAAACGTCTTTATATTCTCGCAAAAGGTTAACAGTTCTTTCTTCTTCTTCTATATCCATCTTGGTTCCAATTCTCAATATTAGAGGTTCTTCTATAGTCCCAACGTTTATTTCTTTTGTTGGTTCTGCGGCAGTGTAACTGGACTTGGTTCTCCCATTGGTGTTGGTTCTTTTATTGTTTTCACAGGTCCTTCTCCTTCTTCCGAAATTTCGCTGGGTATTCCTTGCCTTCTTTTGCCCTTATCATATATACTCTAAATTCTTTTCTTTCTTTGCCTCCTTTGCCAACTTTCTGCGAAATTGTTTCTTTTTGCTTGTCCTTCATAATGCTTTACTTCAATTTGATGACATAATTTCGCATTGTCAACATCTCCTCTGATTTCACCTATTCCATTTGGTGTGGGGAATTTAATACATTGATGCAACGTTGATACTACAGCTTTTATCGCATGTATCCATGGTCTTCCTAACAACATATTATATGGCGATTCCATATCCACCACGCATAGTGTTACGTGTGTTTCGATCTCTCCTAGTGGAATTCGTACCACTATTTCTCCTTTAGGTTTTGTTGTGGATTTTCCAAAGCCATGAACAAAATATGTTGAACTGGACATTTCTTCATCTTTAAATCCCATTCCCCTGAATGCATGATAAAATATTATATCCACTGAACTTCCTGTATCGATTAAAGTTCTGTTCAATATCCATTCTCCCGTGGATTTTGTTGTTGCTCCTTCTCTTTTCGCGTAATAGGCACTGTAATAACCAATGGAGATGTGTGGTTCAAATTTTCTTTTGGTATTTCTGCCGCCATGAATGTAATTTTTTGCTTTTCCCAATCTTTCAAGGGTGATTTTTTCTACCGCCATAACCTTCCTTCCTTCAAAATTTCGTTTATGTATTCTTCCTTTGATGTTTTCATGGAATTCATTAACCATTGTTTTTGTTATCATATTACACTCCAATCTTTTGTCATCTTCATTGACTCTAATCATTTTCCTTTTAATTGGTTCACTGATTTATTTAATCACTTTCTTGATTTGAACAATCTCAACAACAATCTTCAACTTTCGATCTTCAGCGTCCCTGTTTTTAGCGCCATTATGTAGTTGCAGGAAATCCTACACTACACCCTTCATATGATTTCATTAATACTCAAATCATTTTTAGATTAACAATCTTAATTTTATTGATGAATCTTTGAACAATCTTACAAGAAAAGATAAAGGAATCAAGAATAACCACTGCTCTAGATTTTCTCTCTCCTATTTACTTGTTTCTTACTCAAAAAAGATCTCTCTTCTCCTTTACAACTGAACGACTATTTATAGGGAAATACATAGTGGATGACAGCTAATCTGTCCTTTATTTTCGGATATGGCTTGCGACATTCTCGCAACCTTACAAATGTTAATCTCGCAAACTCTCTAATTTTCGCAAGACCATCACATCTTTCTCATGATTTTAGCTGATGTCGTTTATTATATCATTTCTGAAATTGTTCTGCGACGCTGTTGTGTTGTTGATAATTTCGCTGAGGTATTATTGTTGCGACATTCTGATCCTACATGGGACATGTGTGTTTGCGTCCGTGAACTATGATTGTCCCATATCTTTTCAAAAGTAAAGTCTTTCGTATGTCGATATGCATGTATTGACAAAAGAATGAATGGACTTTAGACAAATACAAAAGTTAAGCCTATATTGTCAATTATTGATGGAAGATAGGTTAAAATCTTTTATTTTCAAGGATTATGTCTATTGTATGTCATTGTGCAAATTGTGATGGAAAATAGAATGAATCCTTGTGTATTCCGCAGTAATTGATCTTCCCTGATCCATATTTTATGTATTACTGTGAGGCTCCGTAATGTGTCGTATGTTGAGCACTAAACAACCAAGTTTATTATTTTTATGATTAGCTTTGTTGCTGTTCCGTAAGGTACTTTATATCGAGCATATTCAACTAAATTAATCATCTTGTTTGGTTATTTAGTTGTTGCTCCGTAAGTTTTCTTATGTCGAGCATGACCAATTAAATTGATTACTTTTGTGATTAGTTTGGTTGTGTATTTTGATTAGATTAATTATGGGTTCTCTTGTGATTAATCTAATTGTATTTTTGAGTCTCCATAAGTTCACTTATTGTAATACCCCGTTACTCAATAATTATGAATGATTAGCTAAACTCTATTTGATGTAGGAGCGTATTAGTGGTGTAAGATTGCTTATGGTTGTATTCACTAAATAGGATGCCCTTAGAAAAAAATAGTTGTATGTAGTTAACAACTAGGTCAGAAAAAGGAAATAAAAACCTAGGTTAAGTTGCATGAGTTTGATATCCGGTATTTCTCGTCAAAGAAAGGAGTTGTGCGGCGTGAAGGTGGAGTTGCAGCTGAAACTAAGGGGATTTCTAGGGTTGCTCAAGACAAAGGTACTGACGGGTCCCTAAACGGAGATCCAACCATCGGATCATCGTGATTTTTGAGTATGCTATACTTTTCTATGAACTTGACGCTCGACCAAAACTTCAGCTCGATCGAACTTGGAGAGGTCACAAAACATTCCATATTTCAGAGACTGGTTTCTGCAGATTTTGTGTAATTAGGCAGTTCTGAAAACCCAAAAGCGCATAGTTATACTACATAGAGTTGTCTGAAATTTTAATGGGAGTAACCCATTTAGAATATGAGTTTGATGTAAAAATTTCACTTGAATCCAAGTTAGAGAAGTACCTCAACTAGCTGACTTTTACTTGTGAATTGGTGGGAATTCAGTTTTCGATGTTTGTATAGAATCAGTGGTATTTTAGTTTCTCACCGTTGTTTTCCTCTAAAATTATGGGACAATGGTTGTGTTATGTCTATGAATGTGTGAAAAGTTTTCATTAGGATCAGATTAGTGTTTATAAAGAAAGTGACAGGTCCAATGGTGATGGTTGAAGTAAGACTGTCGGGTAGTTCTGAAATGTTGTGTGCTGTGGTAATGTTTCCGCTTATTGATATTCTTATGTGAATGAATACTGTATTGAAGTGCGGGTGCTTGATTCTATACTTTCTAAAATGTCTTGTAAAGGTGTTGAAGTAATGTTAGGATTTAAATCCTTATTGAATGATATGTTGCATGTGAATCTACTTACTAAGAGAGCAGAGCCTCATCTATATAAATAGTATGAGTGTCGCGGTGGGTAGTAGATGAATTGGATAAGCCAAGAGATCAGGGCCACAATAACATATAGCTTGTGAGCACCGGTGGGCGCTGGATTAAATGTAAATGTTTTATGGGAAAATTAAGAAAGTAACCAGCTTTTTAGCCCCTAATTAATAAACCGGCCAATTTTTTTAGGTCTTATATAAAGTAGCCAAACTGTTAGTTTTCATGTCTGGGCCCACCAGAATAGTCAACAAAAGTTGATTTAGTCAATAAATCCCCTAAAATTACCACTATACCCTACGAAAAGAGCATCATTTAATTAGAACTCCCGTTATTCATCTCTTCAGCTCCTTTCTGCATCTTTTCTTCTTCAACCATAAAAGAAATAAGAGCAATTCCAAAATTCAACACGAATATGAAGATTAGGTTAGAGTTCGATATAAATTTGGTACGAATTTATCAAGATTTTTGACATATATATCAACCTAAAAATCAGTTCACAGTGGTGATGTTGCTGCCGATAATTGAGAAGACTTTTTGAGGAGAATTTAAAGTGATTTTGTGTCATAGTTTGATTAGGAAGAATGGGTCTGCAGCGAATTCGAATTGATATGGAGTATGCATCATTGGGTATGAATCAGTTGACTGATTTAAGTAATAAAAAAATCTAGGATTTGAGCTTTGTTTGGAGTACATTAATGGAGATTTGGTGAAGATTCGGAAGAACATGTTACTGTTTCACAAAGAAGAAGATGAATACGTGATTTCAACTTGGGTTTCCTGTTACATCTTAGGGTTTGTGATTTAGGTTCAATTGGGTTTAGTAGGCGTGGTTTCAAATTGGGGAGAACAAGTTGATTTCAGTTTGGGTCTAATGTTGTGAATTTATGATTTGGGTATTTTTTTTTTTTGGTGGTGGATGGAAATTTTTAAAACCCCTATTTTGATTGATGTTAATTTTTCTTGATTGATGTTAGTAATTGAAAGAGTTTCATGAAGAAATGAAGAAGATGAATACTGAGTCAGCGAGTTGACTCAACAACGATTCGTAACACTAACCGGACCTAGTGACTCTATGAGGGGTCTAGATGACATTTTCTAACGTAGATAACTGACACGTGATCACTAACCTGCTGTTACCCGTTTTTTAGAAAAACGGGACGGAAAAAGTCCAACCCGACCATTTTATATAATGATTCGAGAAAACGGCCACTTTCGAAAATATAATTGAAAAAGTTGGTCACTTTAGAAAAAAGCCCATATTTTATTCTCAAATGTGTGTGTGATCTTCCGTGAACTTCCAAAGGTAAGCGGTATTGTCGTTTGGTTGAAATGCTGATTTTGTGATCTAATTTCGTTGTAGTTAAAACATATAAACTACCTTTTTACAGTGTATCTTATATGCTATCGGTATGTATGATGGATTGAGAGTGAACTTGCATTTCCAAGGCTCTGACCTTGTGTAGATTTTTTTCCTTTCAGATAGAAGAATAATACAGTGGGCTAGTTGTGGGGTTTTCTTGAGTTTCCGCTGCAGTATCTGGGAAGAAGTGGAATCTCTTCCTTGATGTGGTTTTCTGTTGAATTTGTTTGGGTTTCATTTATTTTCTACAAGGTTATCACATTGTTATTTGTATTTTTTTTTTCAAATATTTTTCTTATCAAAACTTTGTTAATACTAAAGTATTTCATTAGTAGAACTTTTTAAGTCCAATTCAGTGCTCATTTATATGAAAATAGGTTTTCCTTTTAATAGTGCTTCGAATTAAACGGTTTTGACTAAGCGTGAGCCATGCGGACTTATGTTCGTGTGGAAAGATCATGAATTATTATTGATAGGGCCGGCCGGACTATTAATATAAAAATCTAATTGTATTTTTGAGTCTCCATAAGTTCACTTGTGTTGAGCATTTTCGATTAAATTGATCATGAGTTCTCTTGTGGTTAATTTAATTGAGTATTTTGGATTCAAATTCATACTCGTGTGTGATTTGTTATGTCCAAAGAAATCCTTCTTTTCTTTCGAAATTAAGGTTGCTCTTGTTGTTCTTTCGGGAATGACATATTATTGGGGAGAGTTATTTTTGAACTTGCGCTTAATTGCCAAATCTTTGTTGGGAGTGTGGCTGTGGAATATTATAGGGGTTATCTTGTATCTTTATAAACTCCTTGATGAATGCATTTAGCTTCGGCTTTATCATTGCATCTAAATAAGATGATATTTTGCTTTCTTTTGGTCAAAAATGTCTCTTTCGGAAATTTCATTAGGATCCCATTCTTGTACCTTTGCCAATTTTATTGACAAAAAGGGGGAGAAATAGTATGTAGTTCACACTACAAATACATATGGTTTTCGGATCATTATGTAAGGGGGAGTGGTTTCCATGTGAGATGGAGTATTGACTAAGGGGGAGTGATACATATCACCATAGTATTGTTGTTGAAGTTGGGATACAATTGGACTTTGACGCTGTGTAATGATACTATGGCACTGTATAACAATGATTGAGAACCATTGTTTTCTTGTTGTTATAGCTACTGATTTTCAACAACGATGATGTTAAACTTACAACCTTTGGGATCATTGGAGTACTTGGAAGTGACGAAGATTTCGAGTAATGTTGAATATTAGGCATGTGTAATAGGAGCTACAAAAGTTATTTATTTTTTGTATTCCATATGTATTAATAGTTTTGTCACCAAAATTGACAAAGGGGGAGATTGTTAGAGCATTGCTCGGTCGAACTCGCATGCGTTGCTATCTCAAGCATGTTTGTCAATGTTAGTGATCAAAACTATAAGTCTAGATTTCTATCCTATATAGCTAAAGGTCTCGGACAAGGATAGAAAGTGTAGTTGAGCTCAAGACTCCATGGCAATCATCATACAAGACGATGGACTACTCAAGGAACTGGTGGAACTTCATCGACAAAAAGGTATGTGAATCTTGAACTTATCTGTCACTCAAAAGTCTATCTATTCTATCTCCTACTCTTTGAGACAAAAGTCTTATGCTATATATACAGACTAGATCATACACATTTGGTATTTCGAGCCGAGTATACCTCGCCTATCTATATCTCGAAATATGTGTTGGTAAGCTTTTTGCTTCGACCAAGTTTATCTTTACCTAGTGACGAAAGTCATGAATGTTTCAATCAATTTAAAAATTGCTTTGACGAGAAATATATTGGAGTTTGTCCATACAACTTGCTATATATGCTTTTCTCTAGATTGAGTCTGACTGTCTAGTTGATTCTCTAGAAAATATATTGGAGTTTGTCCATACAGATTGATAAGCGAAATATTGGTTGTGGTTTTTGTACCCCCGCTTTTTCACAATCAATGTTAGCTTAGTAACAAAGCATTCAATATTCACCGTTAGATGAAAATCTGATTAGATTCAAGCTAATATCTTTCAACCGTTAGATCGAAAACTTAGCTTGTTACACACAAATGAAATGCACGTTTTAGGTTTGTGTAACCGTACCCAAACATGTACATTCGTTGGTTCAACAGTAGTTAACCAAATGGTTGGCCATATGATCACTTCCATATTAACCATATTCTTCTTTACCATAACTACTTCAAATGACTCAAATGAACTAGTTAGAGAGTTGTTCAATTTCTTAGATTTTATATAAGTATACAAGACACAATCGAAGCAAAAACGATTTGATTCACTCGAATCGATTCATGAACTTTATAGCCACGGTTTTCAAACTTGCATTCCTTATTTAATATAAGTATAAGTTCACGAATAATCGTTTTTAGAAAATAACCAACCTAAGTATGCGTACTTAAGTACCCGAAATAAGTTTGTAAATAGTTCACATACTCCAGCATATTTTCTCGGGAAGAGAACCTCCAACAGTATGCCGACTGGGTTCGCAGACTGGGTTCGCGGACTCTGTTCCGGTTTCCTGAGCAGCAAAGTACGCGGACTTTGGTTCAAGGAATAAGGACTTATACATGTATGTGTTACCACGCAATGCTTATATCCAACAATGTTATATAATCTAAACTCTCATTTCAATCATTGAAACATTCTTAGAGGACGTTATATAATTGTTATTCACAAACTATTTTTCGTCAAAAATATTTTCAAGTGATTGAAACATAATATGACTTTCGTCACTAGGTAAAGATGAACTTGGCCAAAGCGAAAGCTTACCAACACATATTTCGAGAAATAGATAAGCGAGATAAACTCGGATCGAAATAGCAAATGTGTATAATCATAGTCTATATAGTAAAATGACTTTTGTCCCAAGATAGGAGATAGAGTAGATAAACTTTTGAGTGATAGATAAGTTCAATTCTCTACATACCTTTTAGTCGATGAAGTTCCACCAGTTCCTTGAGTAGTTCTTCGTCTTGTATGATGATCTCCATGGAGTTCTTGAGCTCAACTACACTTTTTATCCTAGTCCGAGACTTATCTATAGTAGATTAGAAATCAAGACTTATAGTTTTGATCACTAACATTGAAAAACATGCTTGAGATAGCAACAGATGCGAGTTCGACCGAGCAGTGCTCTAACACAACTTGCTCGGGTAGTTGATCGTAAAGTTAGTGTTCTAACTCACGAATATGGTTTGTCTTCGGTCAAGAGAATGAAGGAAATCAGTGACACCTTCTATGATGGATTCATTGAAAGGTATGAGGTTCTCAATGAACTTTGATTTTATCTAGTAAATCTTCTTTTTGTGTTTTTAGAAGAATAACTAGGGTTTGGAATAGCCATTATTGTGAGTACACATAGCTATGTCCAACGATTTTCATCTTCATTGTTTTTAGATTTATTTATTTAAATTATAAAGTATGTTTTGGAAGATGATTTTTTCAATTTTAATCTTTATGATTTTATATATTTCACATTGTTATGGGATATGTTGTTTACGTCCGTGAACCTGTGATTGTCCCATACTTGTTCAAAAGTTATCTCTATTATGTCGATATGAATGTATTGATGAAAGATAGAATGAACTTTTGACATTACAAAAGTTAAAGACCTTTTATGTCATGTTTTTGATAAAAAGAAAGTATAAAACTTTTATTTACAAGGATTAAGCCTATTATATGTCATTGTGCAAATAGTGATGGAAAATAGGATGAATCCTTGTCTATTCCGCAGTATTTGGTCGATCTCCGATCCAAAATCTTTGTGCATATATTGTGTTGTTCCATAAGGTTTCTTATGTTGATCACAATCGATTGAGTTGATCATTCTCTTATTATTAACTTAGTTGTTGCTCTGTGAGGTTCCCTATGTCGAACATGTTCAACTAGATTAATCATTCTCTTTTGGTTATTTTAGTTGTTGCTCCGTAAGTTCGCTTATGTCGAGAATGACCAATTAAATTGATCACTTTTTGTGGTTAATTTGGTTATGTATTCCAATTGAATTAATCATGGGTTCTCTTGTGATTAATTTGGTTGTATTTTTCGATTGAACTAACCATGGGTTCTCTTGTGGTTATTTCAATTGAATTTTGTGGATACAAATTCATGTCTTCATGTGATTTATTTGTCCAAAAGAAGTCCTTCTTTTCTTGTGATAGTAAGGTCGCCTTTGTTGTTCCTTTGGGGATGACATTTTATGGGGGAGAGTTCATTTTGAACTTGTGCTTAATTGCCAAATCTTTGTGGGGAGTGCGGCTGTGGAATTTTTAGGGGTTATCTTGTATCTTCATTAACTCCTTGATGAATGCATTTAGTGAAAAAGCGAGGGTACAACAACCACACCCAACAATTCAATTAGCAATCTGTATGGACAAACTCCAATATAATTTCTAGAGAATCAACTAGACTGTCAGATAAAAAGTATATCAAAGAATTTATATCTCAATCTCTCAATTTGATGTATACTCAAGCAAATAGAAATCTGCGAGTCTTTATCAAATACTAGAGAGATAACTTGGATGGTACCAAAGACCAATATGCAAGTGTAAATCAATTTAAATCAACAACCAAAAGGTCGGATATTCTAATTGATTGAACAACGCACAACCTGTGATATTTCAATTATATAAAAAAATATAATGCGGAGAAGAAATAACACAGATACCATAATTTTTTTAACGAGGAAACCGCAAATGCAGAAAAACCCCGGGACCTAGTCCAGATTTAACACACACTCTATTAAGCCGCTACAGACACTAGCCTACTCCAAACTGACTTCGGTCTGGACTGTAGTTGAACCCCAATCAATCTCACACTGATCCAAGCTACATTTATGCTCCTACGCCTCTGATCCCAGCAGGATGCTACATACTTAATTCCCTTAGATGATCTCACCCACAACTAAGAGTTGCTACGACCCAAAGTCGAAGACTTTAATAAACAAATATGTATCACACAGAAAATTCTACGGTAATAGATAAATCCGTCTCCCACGAATATACCTAGGAGTTTTGTTCCGTCTTTTGATAAATCAAGGTGAACAGGAACTAATTGATAAAACGGACTTATATTCCCAAAGAACAGCCTAGTATTATCAATCACCTCACAATAATCTTAATCGACGCAGCGAAAAAAGATATTGTGGAATCACAAACGATGAGACGAAGTGTTTGTGATTACTTTTCTATCTTGCCTATCGGAGATATAAATCTCAAGCCAATTATTACAATTATACTCGTAACGATAGAAACAACAAGATCAGATCACACAAATACAAGAAAAGTAGTATCAGTCTGGCTTCACAATCCCAATGAAGTCTTTAAGTCGTTAACCTGGTTTAGAAGAAGAAACCAAAGGTTAAAGGAGAATCGTCTCTAGCTATACAACTAGTATCACACATAAGGTATAGGGATTAGGTTTCCCAGTTGCTAGAGTTCTCCCTTATATAGTCTTTCAAATCAGGGTTTGCAATTAATGTTAGCTTGGTAACAAAGCGTTCAATATTCACCGTTAGATGAAAACCTGGTTAGATTCAAGCTAATATTTCTCAACCGTTGGATCGAAAACTTAGCTTGTTACACACAAATGAAATGTCCAATTCTGGGTTTACGAACCATTCCCAAACATTAACATTTGTTGTGTTCAAGCACTGCTCGGTCAAACTCGCATGCGTAGTTATCTCAAGCATGTTTGTCAATGTTAGTGATCAAAACTATATGTCTTGATTTCTAGTCTCTTATAGCTAAGTCTCGGACTAGGATAGTAAGTGTAGTTGAGCTCAAGGACTTCATGGCGATTCATCATACAAGTAGAAGATCTACTCAAGGAACCGGTGGAACTTCTCAACAAAAAGGTATGTGGAGACTTGAACTTATCTGTCAGTCAAAAGTCTATCTATTTCATCTCCTACTCTTTGTGACAAAAGTCGTATGCTATATATATAGACTAGATTATACACATTTGGTATTTCGAGCCGAGTATACCTTTCCTATCTATATCTCTAAATATGTGTTGGTAAGCTTTTCGCTTCGACCAAGTTTATCTTTACCTAGTGACGAAAGTCATGAATGTTTCAATCACTTTGAAAATTGCTTTGACGAGAAATAATGTAACAACTATATAACGTCCTCTAAGAATGTTTCAATGATTGGAATGAGAGTTTAGATTACATAACCAATGGATTCCTTGAACCAAAGTTTTCGAACTTTGTTGATTAAGAGAACCGGAAGTTTGGCAAGTGCCAAGTCCGCGAACTGCCGAAGTTCTCAAACCCGAGAATTTCTGCTGGAGTTGACAAACTACTTGCGTGAGCCAAGTCCGCGACCCAGTCCGCAAACCGGCGAAGTTCTCGAACCCGAGAATTTTTGCTGGAGTTTGTAAACTCTATCCGGTGTCTTAAGTCGGCGAACCTAGTCTGCGAACTTGAGAAGGTTATATATCTAAAGATGATTTCTGAACTTAATCTTAAAAGACTAAGGAATGCATTTGCAAACCGTGGTTATTAAAGTTCATGAACTGATTCGAGTGAATCAAATCATCTTTGCTTCAATTGTGTCTTATGTAGTTACATAAGATTTCCTTGCAATTGAACAACTCTCTTAACTAGTTCATTTGAGTCAATTGAACTAGTTATGATAAAGAAGAACATGGTTGGTACGAAACGCTCATATGGTTAACCTCTTTGGGTAGACTATTGTTGAACCAACAATGTACATGTTTGGGTGCGATTAACAAACCTAGAAGCGTACAGTCATTTGTGTATGACAAGCTAAGTTTTCGATCTACGTTTGAGAAATATTAGCTTGAATCTAAATCAGGTTTTCATCTAACGGTGAATATTGATTTTTTTGTAACTAAGGAAAAACCCTGATTTGAAAGGCTATATAAAGGAGACATCTAATATTGTGCAAAACTAATCCCCACACCTTACGTGTGATACTAGTTTGCGTACTAAAGTCGTTTCTCCTTTAACCTTGGGTTTTCTTCTTCTAAAACCAGGTTAATGACTTAAAGACTTCATTGGGATTGTGAAGCCTGACCGATACTACTTTTATCATAGTTGTGTGATCTGATCTTACATATTCTATCGTAACAGTACAATCATATTGATTGGCTTGATATTGTTTGATTTCTTCGATAGGCAAGATTTAAAAAGTAATCACAAACATCTTCGTCTCATTGTTTGTGATTTCGCAACATCTTGTTTCGCTACCATACGATTAAGATTGTTATGAGGTGATTGATTAATCTAGGTTGTTCTTCGGGAATATAAGACCGGAATATCAATTGGTTCATGTTCTCCTTGATTATTATCAAAAGACGGAACAAAAACTTTAGGGTTTTTCTGTGGGAGACAGATTGATCCTTTGATAGACTTGTCTGTGTGAGATAGATTTGTATATTGTTAAAGCCTGCGATTTTGGATCGTAGCAACTCTTAGTGGTGGGTGAGATCAGCTAAGGGAATCAAATGCGCAGTATCCTGCTGGGATTTGAGGCGTAGGGAGTACAATTGTACCTTGGATCAATGGGAGACTGATTGGGGTTCAACTATAGTCCAGTCCGAAGTTAGCTTGGAGTAGGCTAGTGTCTGTAGCGGCTTAATACAGTGTGTATTCAATCTGGACTAGGTCCCGAGGTTTTTCTGCAACTGAGGTTTCCTCGTTAACAAAATTTCTGGTGTCTGTGTTATTTCAGTTTCCGTATTATATTGTTTATCTTTATAATTGAAATAATACAGGTTCTGCGTTTAGATCATCAATTAGATTAATCCAACAATGGTTGTTGATTATCATTGATTGATCCTTGGACATTGGTCTTTGGTACCGTCCAAGTTATTCCTTGTGTTTGATTAGGACTCGCTAATTTCTATTAACTTGAGTAAATCAAAACAAGAGAGAAAGATATTAACTCCTTGAGATACGTTTACCTAGATTGAGTCTGACTGTCTAGTTGATTCTCTAGAAAGTGTTTCGGAGTTAGTCCATACAGATTGCTAAGCTAAATATTGGGTGGTGTTGTTAGACCCCCGCCTTTTCAATTGGTATCAGAGCAGGCAAACACGTTCAAGACCTTACAAGTCTGTGTTTGTAGCGATCTGAATCTATGGACAGAGGTGCTATCTCTATTAACGTACCACCAGCCTTCGACGGCTCCATACTTATGGTGGAAAATCGCTATGCGAGCTTTTCTTCAAGCACGTGATTTTCAATCATGGGTATATGTTGTTAATGGCTATGATGCTCCCGTTGTGGCAGTTGGAGATGTAAACGTTCCCAAACCTATTGGTGAATACACCCCTACTGAGATAAATGCTGCAAAGCAAAATTTCGACGGCTTGAATGCCATCATACATGCCATTACCCCAAATCTTCAGCACCATGTGTCTAATTGCACTAGGTCTAAAGATGCTTGGGATATCTTAGAAACCGTATTTGAAGGTAACTCCAGTGAAAAGGAAGCCAGGATTCAAAACCTTAATTCCGATTGGGAGAACCTTCGTATGGCATATGAAGATACATTTGATGAGTTTAATCGCAGAGTGTCTGAAATTGTTAATGCATCTTTTGCATTGGGTAAGACTATTCCTGAAAAGGACATTGTGATGAAAATTCTCACATCGCTGCCATCTAGATACGAGTCTAAGAAGCATGCCATCGTTGAGGGAAATAACCTTGATAATATTTCCAGAAATACATTGGTTGGAAAGCTAAAGATCTTTGATCATGAGCATACATCCAAAATAGGAAAGGATGTTGCCTTTAAAGCACAGAAGAACACTAAATTACTTGATAAGAGTAAAAGTATTTATGTCTCTGAGGATGATCAGTCTGAGGGTGATTTTTCAGATGAAGATCTTAACAAATCAGTCTCCTTGATCACAAGACAGTTTAGGGATCTTCTATTGAAGAGAAGTAAACGGTTTTCAAGAGACAAACCTCGATCGTCATATAAACCTCGCAATCGCGTCCCTCCTAAAAACAGGGATGCTAACGAGGCTGATGACGAGGATATGCCACAGTGATTTAAGTGTAAAGGTTTTGGTCATTTTGCAAACGAGTGCCCAAATCGTAGAAAATACACTGGGAACAAAGGTCTTGCTATAATACTTGATGAGATGTCTAAGAGCTATGATTCTGATGAAGACAAGAAATCAAGTGTCGGTCTTCTATGTGAAAACATTGATTTTGATAACTGTAGAAATACATATATCAATCTTGATGGTTTCGGTGAATATGAGAAGGCAATCAAGCTGGAAGAATCAATTGACCCATTCTTTGGAAACTCTGTCTGTAATGTTTCAGGATCTACCTTGTGTTTGGCTGCAGTTGCACCACAGATGCCTGATTATTATCCAAGATTGACGTGTTCGTTTTGTTCTCAGAAGGGTCATGAACTATCAAGATGTTACAAGTACAAACATCAATTGAGGAACGCCAACAAACTTCAACGAAGAGCAAATCAGTTAGCAAGGAAGCTTAAACTTGCTCAGAAGACCGCTGAGGTCTGTAGGATTTTATCTTCGTCTAAAAAGTTAGTTTCCAAAGACAAAACAAGACCATTAGAGAAGAAGGCATGGTCAAATTGTTTTGATAGACAGAGGTCAGAAGATTCCTCTCAAGAGGAAATTGGTGGACAAATTGTTGTTCACCACAGCACAAATTAATTGTGTTGTTTGGGAAATCTTGTCTCATGTGCCTGATCAAAAGAGACAAGGTTGTGAACGCACAAGCTTTAAGAAAAGTTTTTTTTTTCTTAGGTTTATTCTTTTATGTCTATCAATTAAAAGGAAGGGTTATTTTCGATTATCCTACTCTTTCTAGGGTTTAGAGTTGGACGTCCACGAACCTATTTAAAGGTTGCGAATCCTACATTTATTTTTCCTCTCTAATGTCCTTTATATCTTAAGACTGCTTGTTAGGATTGTGAATTCCACTCACAAAAATCAGTTGTTTATAACTGTTCCATAAAGCATCATGTCTTCGGATGGAAAGGATGTCAACATGATTTTTAAGCCATCAATCAAGGAAAAACAGACATCTCCAGTAACTCCGGCCTTGAAAAGAAAAATGATAAATACAAAAAAGCCAAGGGTTGTCCCTTCTAACTCTCAGAAATTTTCCGATGTTCTTGATGATTCAAGAATGTAAGAAAGGAGATTCGTGAAATAAAGGTTTGCGCTTTAAAATCTTTGGAAATTCAGAAAGCCCTGGTTGGACATCACCATCCAAGACGGTTTGTTGATATTAACTCCTATCTTCACGAACCTTATGTACCAATGGCTGTTGACGACAAGGAGTTCGGGAATGATAAAAAATTTCTCAAAGACATTGTTGACTAGTATTTCTTCTTTTTGGTTTAGTTGGAAGAATAACTAGTGCTTTAAAAAGCGATGATTGTGACTACACATAGCTATTATTTTCATCTTCTTGTTTTTAGGTTTTTGGTTTAAAATCTAAAACTATTTGGAGGATGATGTTTTGCAATATTTTTGATTTGTTATATTGCAACTTGTTATGGGATATTGGTGTTTACGTCCGTGAACTATGTTGTCCCATATTTTGTCAAAAGTAAAGTCGTTCACGATCGGTATTCATGTATTGATTTAAGGATGAATAGACTTTTGACATTTACAAAAGTTAATCCTATATTGTCAATCTTTGACGGAAGATAGGTTAAAATCTTTTGTATCCAAGGATTATTTCTATTGTATATGCTTGTGCAAAAGAATGAATCCTTGAGTATTCCACGGTATTGATCTTCATTGATCCATCCTTTTTGTGTTACCGTTAGGCTCCGTGATGTATCTTATGTTGATCACGATACAACCAAGTTGATTATTCTTGATTAGCTTTGTTGGTTGTTCCGTGAGGTACGTTATGTTGAGCATTTAAAACTAAATTAATCATCTTCTTGGCTATTTAGTTATTACTCCACAAGTTCTCTTGTGTTGAGTATATTAACGATTAAGCCAATCACTCTCTTGAATGGTTATCTTAGTCGTTGCTCCGTAAGTTTACTTATGTTGACCACAATGAATTAAATTGATCACTTTTGTGTTTAATTTAATTATGTATTCCAATTAAATTATTCATGGGTTTTCTTATGAATAATTTGATTGAGTTTTGGATATAAAAATCATTCTCATGGTTTTGGTGTCCAATAAAATTCTTCGTTTCTCTTGAAATTAAGGTCGCTCGTTGTTGTTCTTTCGGGAATGAAATCAAATGGGGGAGAGTTCTTTTGAATTTGTGCTTAATGGTCATATCTTGAGGGGTGTGCGGCTGTGGAATTTTAGAGGGGTTATCTTGTATCTTTAAACTCCTTGATGAATGTTGTTAGCTTCGGCTATATGATTGCATCTAAATAAGATGATGTGTGTTTCTTTCTCTCAGTCATGAAATGTGTCTTACGGAAATTTCATTATGAACCCGTTCTTGTACCTTTGCCAATTTTATTGACAAAAAGGGGGAGAATTAATATGTAGTTCACACTACAAATACATATGGTTTTCGGATCATTGTGTAAGGGGGAGTGGTTTTCATGTGAGATAGAGTATTGACTAAGGGGGAATGATACATATCACCATAGTAGTATTGTTGAAGTTGTGATACAATTGGACTTTGACACTGTGTAATAATACTATGACACTGTATAACAATGATCGAGACTGATGCTTTCTCATTTTTATATCTACGGATCTTCAACAACGGTAATGCTAAACTTACAACCTTCGGGATCATTGGAGTACTTGGAAGTGACGAAGATTTCGAGTAATATTGAAGATTAGACATGTGGCATATGAGCTACTAAAGTTTCATTATCTTTTTGGTATTCCATATATATTGATAGTTTTGTCACTAAAATTGACAAAGGGGGAGATTGTTAGAGCATTGCTCGGTCGAACTCGCATGCGTTGCTATCTCAAGCATGTTTGTCAATGTTAGTGATCAAAACTATAAGTCTTGATTTCTAGCCTATATAGCTAAAGGTCTCGGACTAAGATATAAAGTGTAGTTGAGCTCAAGACTCCATGGAAATCATCATACAAGACGATGGACTACTCAAGGAACTGGTGGAACTTTATCGACAAAAAGGTATGTGGAGCTTGAACTTATATGTCACTCAAAAGTCTATCTATTTTATATCCTACTCTTTGAGACAAAAGTCGTATGCTATATATATATATATACTAGATTATACACATTTGGTATTTCGAGACGAGTATACCTCTCCTATCTATATCTCGAAATATGTGTTGGTAAACTCTTCGCTTCGACCAAGTTTATCTTTACCTAGTGACGAAAGTCATGAATGTTTCAATCACTTTGAAAATTGCTTTGACGAGAAATAGTGTAACAACTATATAACGTCCTCTAAGAATGTTTCAATGATTGGAATGAGAGTTTAGATTACATAACCAATGGATTCCTTGAACCGAAGTTTTCGAACTTTGTTGATCAAGAGAACCGGAAGTATGGCAAGTGCCAAGTCCGCGAACTCAATCCGCGAACTGTCGAAGTTCTCAAACCTGAGAATTTCTGCTGGAGTTGACAAACTACTAGCGTGAGCCAAGTCCGCAAACCCAGTCCGCGAACCGGCGAAGTTCTCGAACCCGATAATTTCTGCTGGAGTTTGTAAACTCTATCCGGTGTCTTAAGTCCGCGAACCTAGTTGTTTATGGGTGAAAATTATTTCTGCTGGTTTTGGTAATTTGGGGTGTGTGGATGAGAAATGAATCTAAACCCTAAACAAATACACTGCACGGGAGTGCTTTTGATTCGAGAGATCAATCTGTACAATTCTGGCCTAAACCAAGAAATGGTTGTTCCAGACTTGCTTCGGTCACAAAGTGAAGGAGATGGGGTTGATCTTAGGGAGGGAAGCGAAGAAGGTGTTGAGATTGTGAAGGTGTTGGCTGTGTATGACTTGTATCAGAAAGCTGAACTGGCTTGCAGAATGAAAGCTATCAGTTCTGGTGTTGGAATACGATTGTATCAACACTTGGCTTCTGTCTCGTTGTCTTGTTCGGAAATTAGGAGGAGAACCTATTTATACAAGTCATTGCGCTTAACCCATGTTTCTCATGGGAAGTGGAGGAAGTGGAGTGATGGGGTAGTGGAGTCGTGGTAATTGTCACACGATCAGGTGAAGCCCACTTATCCCATAATCACTAACCGTCCATCACTTCCTGACAAGTTCTTATGATGGCGCATTGTGCGCTGTACGCTGTAAACCGCCAGACCAATACCCCAGTAAGTATCCCCCAGTTTGTGACATGATTAATGTCTCGAGTGTGTGGATCATGGGACCCAAAAAAGGTAGCATGCGATGCTAGATTAAATAACTAAGTTATTTAGGAAGTGGATATTTATGAAATATCGTGTGTATTCTATGCATGTAATGCATCGAATATATTCAACACGTATGAAGCATCGCTATTTAAGGCTTAACGGAGTAAGTCACGATTAAGCGTCTTAAAATAGCATCACGTCCGACCATCTTTGAGTGATCGTTTGGAGGCTGTACAGGTAAGCCCTGACTTGGCCGATCACTCTGTGTGGAAGAGTGGTGGACGGTGATCGTGGTGATGCCTCACTGGTCGCCTAACTCCTGTCTTAGGCTGTCCGTCCAAGCTGGCCAAGTTGGACGGACGAGATGACTTGCGAACCACATATGCGACCGTTGGATTAGGGTTTAGGAGGTGCTCAAACACCAACCTTTAGCTTGGTCGAATCCAAGCATGGGACGCGTTTTTGGCAAGACCGATTGGTCATGCGTGTAGACGGCATGCCGGTGTGCACGTCCGTACCTTGCTTTCCCATGGATATGCGATCTAAGCCACTCAATTTGTCCGGTAAAGTTGAGTGGTCGAGATCGGTTTGCAATAGAAAACCGCGCGACTATGCCTAGTTTGGGCGCACGAATCGAGACACCTAGCCATGGTTTGTCTTGGTCGGTCGGACATGGAGATAGATGGGTCCACATTGATCATGTTTATACTCTCCGGACCTGCTTAGTCTATTCCTGGACCCTTCATCCAAGCTAGAGAAAAAGGACGCTCGCGATGAATTTGCGACATATGCATGTCGCAAACTCTAATTAGGGTTCCCGGCAGGTTGCGTGCATGCTAGTTTGGACGACCGAAATTGCACCCTACACTCCTCATCTAGAGAGGTTAATCGTGTGGGACCCTTATTGGGCCAGTGGTGAATACGCCAATACCTGTCTGGCGGTTATAGGTCTGATCTAAGCCATCCAATCATACTGGTGAAGTTGGATGGTTGTGATCAATTTAAGACCTTTTGCGACCCTTTGAACCTCACGCCGGCCGAACTTCAGGAAACTGTATGTGATTATGTGGCTAGGTCAGGGGAGGATCGATTATGCAGGCGTGAAGGGGGCCCGCCGGTGTGTAGGACAACGCTTGTACAACCGTCCATGGGAAGATCTACGCCATCCAACTATGTCGGTGAAGTTGGATGGACGTGATGAATTTGAGACTGCCGTAGGCGGCCTTTGTTCGTACGACTCCTCCAAGACGCTCCATACCAGCCTGGACATCCAACTTCAGGTTGGTGTTCGGTGGTAGTTTGGGAGGCATGGTAGGTATTCGACCAACCAGGGCATAAGCGGGCCCACTGGTGGTCATTAAGGTGGTAGCCTGTTCCTGCTGAGGATCGTCTAGGCTGGTTAAATCATGCGGACAACTTGCGTGGTCGTGATTATTTATGAGACTGATATGGACAGTCCAGATGCTCGATCGGGCTAGTATAACACACCGAGAGATGTATGCTCAATCGGGCTAGTATAACACACCGAGAGTTGTAGCCTGTACGGGTATTTCGTGCATGCCTCATTAGTGACACTTGGATATTCGTGTTACTCTGCTAACAGCATCACTCAGTCATCATGCCGCACCAATAATGAGAGTTCAGCAGGAACAACACAGGAAATACAAGGCTGGTCATGCATTAATTGATAATGTTATAAATTCCTAGAATACTGGGATTGTTGCCATATGTTCCATTCTAGGTGAATTAGGAAAATGAAGAAGTATTCATCTCTTAATTAATGGCTTTATCCTCTGTAAGATGTCAGCGTATAAATTCGGTTTTACAATTTTAGCCCTGAACTAAAATCCACCATCTACATTAAGTCCCCTGCCTAGCACATAATGGTTGCACTATTGTGGGGTAGGCATGAGATGGTGACGTATACGTGTGAGAAAGACGAGATAAAGAAAGCTTACCCGGAAGAATCTTTGACCGTCCACTAGCAATTGTCCATGTGAACCGCCAATACAAGCATGAAAATTTTGGATGGGACCGGTTTCCTTCCTTAGACGTTCGAATCAAAAGAGGAATCCTTCTTCTATTGGGATTCTCCAATTATTTGTCTATAAAAAGGACCGACCCCTTTTCTTTTCTCACATATTTTATTTTGTTTAGTCAGATCCCGTCCACGGCCTTGCTTCCGCCCCCTCCGACGCTGTCGTTAACGCCGTCGGACTTGCTGCCGTCGCCGGACTTGCTGCCGCCGCCAGACTTTGCTGTTGCTGCCGCCGCACGTGTATGAGGTAGGTATTTCTTCCGTTCTTCCTTGCTCTCACGTTTTTTTTTTTTGAAAGGTAAAACCCTAGTTCTTAGGTAAACCTCTTCCGCTCTTGATGAACACATCCCATCGTAGATGAAACTTCTTTGTAGGATTAATTTCGATGAAGTTGATAGCAAAACCGTGAATATTGCTAGGATTGCTTAGTAAAAAAAGCTGTGAATCCATGAATATGTTGTTTTTGCTTCTTTTTTCAATTGTTGCATGCAAAACCTAGCTTTAGGCTATAGCTTGAAAAACCTTTGGCTTGAATTTCGTTGACACGATTCCCATGAGTAAAGAAAACTGTGTTATAATATGTGCAAATGAATGCGGGCCCCACCATATGCTCAGTTGAACGTGAGTCCCACTATGTACGCCTGATTGAACATCGACCCTATACTAGTTTCGTGACCTCGACCGGCCTTGCTTGCTGACTGGCCCAATACCAGACTTGTGACCTTGATCGGTCCTGACCGGCTTTGCTTGCTGACGTGGCCCAATACCAGAATTGTGACCTTGATCGGCCTTGACCAATACCGGCTTGACGTGACCCAACACTAGCATACTGACACGATATCAGTCTTGCTTGCGTGGCCCAATACCTGCTTGACTGACGTGATATCAGTCTTGCTTGGGGATATTAGCCTTGTAATCTCGACCGGTTTCGTGGACTTACCAACACCGGCCTCGTTGCTGACCTGGCTCAATACCAGCCTTGTTTGGACCCAATACCAGCCTTGTCTTCTTTGCCCAGCTTGATGTACTTTAACGTGAATGTGTGTCCTTCTTGGCCGGGACTATACATGATACGCGTACGAGTACTGACTCCCCTGCTTCTTCTTTACTGTAGAATGAACAAAAGGTCTCCTGCTAAGATGTCTTCTGGGGATAATGCTGATGTCAAGTCAGGGAGTGTTGACAACTTCAAACATATGCCGAACATAGATGATGAGTTGTTCACCGTGCCTTTCCGAACATTAGAAGGCATCCTTCTCACAAGATAGTCCTGCTCTCTGTTTCAGAAAATATGGAAGCTGATCCATCCTCTTCTTCAGCACTTGTAATGAGATTCTGTCTTCGGAGAAATGAGTATCCACCTTCACCTATTGACTTCAAAATCTGTCATACCCCGCTGGGTCCTTATGAAGGATGGATGAGACGCATGCTGAATAATAAGAGTATTAAAGCTAATT
Source organism: Papaver somniferum (assembly GCF_003573695.1). NCBI lineage: Eukaryota > Viridiplantae > Streptophyta > Magnoliopsida > Ranunculales > Papaveraceae > Papaver > Papaver somniferum. The sequence goes on from NC_039358.1 coordinate 91,477,286, forward strand.
TGATTAAGGCGCAAATCCTTGATGCGGTCATGGCATCCACCACTCTTCATATTAAGAAGGATGTTGCAGTCTTGATCACTTTCATTTCTCGGTGGCGTCCATCTACTCATACAGCCTTATGTAGATGGGAGAGATGACCATTACTTTGGAAAGCGTCGCTGCATTGATGAACCTGCCTGGAGAAGGAGAAGAAAGATATGAAATGTTTTTACACTTGGTGGGTGTTGGAGTGGTCTCCTGCAGACCCGAAACCAGATCAGGAGTTGGAAGATGAGCTCAGTTTGATTGCATTTCTGTCTTTGTGGCTATTCAGGAACATATTTGATGACGGCTCTGGAAGGAAGACCATAAGAGGTGATCTTGTTAGGTTTGCTATCAGGATGGAAAAAGGTGAGGTCCTTCCTCTAGGTGCCATGTTTCCAACGGATATAAGAAGGTGGACTCGCATATCCACATCGCTTTTCTTCAGGCGTGTTTGTGGGAGCATTTCAAAAGCTATGCTCCTATTGCTGCAACTTCACTCAACAATTTGTATGGTGGTCGAGAATACTTCGTTGGCAGAAAAGACGTCCCAGGGCCGGTGTGAAGCTCGTGGATGTCTTCGACAATGTGCAATCCATAGATTTCCGTCCGTGGGGACCGATCCACCCTTCCATTGTTCAACCAAAGACTTTTTCTACTGTTCCTGATGATGTGTTGCGTATTGATTCCAAAACCGCGAGTCTTGGGGAACTTATTTACTTGCGAAGCTGCATTCCGGGATATATCCCATCTTTATTTGACGAAGCATTCACCGTGACTCCGTACAATATTGACAGGGTTGCCCGACAAATGGGATTTGACCAGGGTGTTCCATTTCTTCGTCCGTTGGAGGCTCCAAAAGAACTTTTCCCGGATATTCTTAATGCTGATACATTTTCGTCAGTGCAAAGTCTTCCTTTCTGGCCCATCGGAAGAAACCCAGCGGTAACCGACAGGTATAAGGAATTTTGGAGGGAGCAATTGTTAACCTTTCAGAAATTCTCGGAGGAGCTTGTGATAGATTCCCGCGGCGAACCATCTTCTGACATTTTGAAGGAGCATTTTCGGTTGAAACCACTCCCAGGTAAACGAACCAGAGCTTACGAATGCAGTCCCCAATCAGGAGTGAGGTCTAAGAAGCAGGCATGTGGTTCGGTGATCCTCAATTCCTCCAATATGCAGGTATTTAAATTTCTTTCTGTTTGATCCCTTGGCTTCATTCTTCCTGAGAAACTTTCACTAAAGGTAATCCTTTGTTGGAGATCAGGGAATCTCGAAAAAAAATGCTTTCGCAAGACTGGCTCGTAGTCATAACGAGAGGTCTGGCGATACTGGTCTTCATGAGAAGTCTGGCGATCCTTTTAAGGAAAGGTCTGGTGATACTGATCCTCTTCAAGATAATGAAAAAGATGGTGCAAGCTCGACTGAATGGAGTGCCTCCCCAAGTGGTAACCTTAGTAAGCTTGTACATGAGGTCGTGACGGAAATCAGCATTCATAGTGAAGTGGACATCCGGAGGAATGCAGGAAAGGAAACATCTGCTAATGCTGAGGCGGCTCCCCTTAAAGATCTTCCTGAGCAGGTTCCCATTGATAAGGCAGTCATGGTGACTTCTTCTGAAAGGCCTCTTGCAGATGACAAGGTTCCTGATGAAGTATTGGCAAGGAAACCTGTTGTTCTTGGGGCTATCTTCGATCCTCCCTTTGATACCCCTCATGCAGGTCATGTGTTGGTTGGGGGATTCAGTGTGCCGGCTCAGTTCGAGGAGTTATACACGGTGATATGGAAGAAGCACGGCCACATTTCTACCACTACGAAGCTCAAAAGTCGCCTTGCATTGGTCAATCGCGTCCAAGAAGCTTTATTCTCCATTCACGGGATGAGCGTCACGACCGGTCGCAGTGTTTCTGAGGAGGTGATTGAAGACTGGAAGTGCCACCGAGACGTGTTTGTGCAGTACGATTTCAACGCTCCTTGGTTCTTCAAAGGATTTTCTGAAATCCAGGAGCTTCAGAAATTGAAAGGCGAAGTTCCTTCTGTAGACTGTATTGCTCGCCAGGAAGAAGAGGTTGAAAAATTATCTAAGGAGTTGAAGCTGAAACAGGCCGCGCTCCAAAGGATGAAAGCTTCTCTTGCTCAGAAGGACGAGTTTCTATTGAAGGACTTTCCTTGAAGGATTCGTGCTGCCTACTTGTGTTCTTTCTTTAGATGTTTTTTTGAGTGATTGTGAGGATTTCCTTTCACAATTTGATTTCAGGTTTTGAACTAATAGGTGGTTGAATTTTGAATTGGTTTATTTTTTGAGATAATTTTGTGAATGATTTTTCCAAAAGAGTTTATACTAAAATGGAATTTGCATCTTGGTTATGAATGATTGCATATGTCATATGAAATTGCAAATATCGTGTGAAAAAGGAAACATGAAGGGAAACAAGCATGGTGTTTGATCATTGAATTTCTTTCTCCACGTGTGGGATGCCAAGTCCCCAGTAAATTCTAAAACTATCTTTCTTGTAGAATCATTTAATAGAACTTAGTTTATCTTTGGAACCTCATTTGCATGAAACTGAATCTTCCTGAGTAATCTCTTCAAGGAAGCCGTACGCATTAATTTCTAGAGAGGGAAGGAAACTCTTCTGAATTAAGCTTCTCATGAATAATGGGCTTCAAGGCGTTGCATTCACTGGTAGGATGATGAAGGAATCGATGATAGTGGCAATATCTCGGATCTATCACTTCTTGATCAGTCGGTGGACGCCATAATGAGGCAGCTGTACCTCTCCGTCTCGCACCCATGCCTCCAACAGCTCCAAGATCTTCTTCATTGGGAACGGGAAACGAGGATACTTTGAGTCCAGCCTTTCTTACGTTACCGGACGTTGTGACGTCTCTCTGTGGATTTGATGTGGGGCACGCTTCGGAGACGGAGTTGGAAAACCAGTGTGTGTCATCATATCCGCCGCTCGCTTGACTGGATGACGGAATGCGGGAGGCGTCATAATATCATTGCTGGGTGAATGAGTTGAACGCTCCCATCCTCTGCACTCACGTGTTCCTTGATTTATTTCTCCCTCCTCGAGCATTTCTTCACTTGGCTGAAAGGTCGTTGTGGATTGGGAAGTCTTCTGAGCTTCGGCAAGAGTCTTGAGGTACAAATCTTCCAGCAAGGCTCCGTAAGCTGCAGGTTCTTTTTCTTTATCCGGCAAACGTTGTGGCATCCCGGATAATTATTTTCTTCTATGGAGTTGTCTCGAGTCTCCGTTGCCATCTGGACCATGTTGCTCATCTCTCCTGAGTCCCCTGTGGCTACGCGCTCTCGCTGCATCTCCGATGGTAAAGGCATGACTTCTAGATAAGGATTCAGCGTTTCTTGCACCGTCTGGGTAAATGCCTGTTGATCCTTCTTGTAATTGGGCTGCTATATCGTTCAAAAGGCGGAATGTTTCGATCTGCCTTCTAGCGATACCAGCTTGATTTGCCAGGACATCCTCCAGCATTCTAGCCACACTTCCCATGATATCTGAATCATTTATGGTTTCCGAAGAATCTAGCGGGCGAAGATACATCATGAGATTAAAATCGAGATGAAAACCGAAAAACGAATAGGTTAATGATTGAATCGAAACCAAGATCTATCCCTAAAATCGAGAAGGTTGGAATGAATATTGAGAATTCAATTTTGCAACCGAGAGATTAATCTCCCACTGTGGTCGCCAATTGTTTATGAGTGAAAACTATTTCTGCTGGTTTTCGTAATTTGGGGTGTGTGGATGAGAAATGAATCTAAACCCTAAACAAATGCACTGCACGGGAGTGCTTTTGATTCCAGAGATCAATCTGTACAATTCTGGCCTAAAACAAGAAATGGTCGTTCCAAACTTGCTTCTGTCACAAAGTGAAGGAGATGGGGTTGATCTTAGGGAGGGAAGCGAAGAACGTGTTGAGATTGTGAAGGTGTTGGCTGTGTATGACTTGTATCAGAAAGCTGAACTGGCTTGCAGAATGAAAGCTATCAGTTCTGGTGTTGGAATACGATTGTATCAACACTTGGCTTCTGTCTCGTTATCTTGTTCGGAAATTGGGAGGAGAACCTATTTATACAAGTCATTGAGCTTAACCCACGTTTCTCATGGGAAGTGGAGGAAGTGGATTGATGGAGTAGTGGAGTCGTGGTAATTGTCACACGATCAGGTAAAGCCCACTTTTCCCATCATCACTAACCGTCCATCACTTCCTGACACGTTCTTATGATGGCGCGTTGTGCGCTGGACGCTGTAAACCGCCAGACCAATACCCCAGTAAGTATCCCCCAGTTTGTGATATGATTAATGTCTCGAGTGTGTGGATCATGGGACCAATAAAAGGTAGCATGTGATGCTAGATTAAATAACTGAGTTATTTAGGAAGTCGATATTTATGAAATATCGTGTGTATTCTATGCATGTAATGCATCGAATATATTCAGCACGTACGAAGCATCGCTATTTAAGGCTTAAAGGAGTAAGTCACGATTAAGCGTCTTAAAATAACATCACGTCCGACCATCTTCGAGTGATCGTTTGGAGGCTGTACAGGTAAGCCCTGACTTGGCCGATCACTCTGTGTGGAAGAGTGGTGTACAGTGATTGTGGTGATGCCTCACTGGTCGCCTAACTCCTTTCTTAGGCTGTCCATCCAATATGGCGAAGTTGGACGGACGAGATGACTTGCGACCCACATCTGCGACCGTTGGATTAGGGTTTAGGAGGTGCTCAAACACCAACCTTTAGCTTGGTCTAATCCAAGCATGGGACGCGTTTTTGGCAAGACCGATTGGTCATGCGTGTAGACGGCATGCCGGTGTACACGTCCGTACCTCGATGTCCCATGGATACGCGATCTAAGCCACTCAATTTGTCCGGTAAAGTTGAGTGGTCGAGATCGGTTTGTAATAGAAAACTGCACGACTATGCCTAGTTTGGGCGCATGAATCGAGACACCTATCCATGGTTTGTCTTGGTCGGTCAGACATGGAGATAGATGGGTCCACATCATTGATCATGTTGATACTCTCCGGACCTGCTTAGTCTATTCCTGGACCCTTCATCCAAGCTGGTGAAAAAGGACTCTCGCGATCAATTTGCGACATATGCATGTCGCAAACCCTGATTAGGGTTCTCGGAAAGAGAACTTCCGCCAGTTCGCGGACTGGGTTCGCGGACTTAGCACACAAACGAGTTTTGGAAAATCCAGCAGAAATTCTCGGTCGAGAACTTCCGACAGTTCGTGGACAAAGTTCGAAAACTTCGCTTCAAGGGATACATGGTTATGTAATCTAAACTCTCATTTCAATCATTGAGACATTCTCAGAGGACGTTATGTAGCCGTTATTCACAGACCGATTCACGTCAGAGCAATTCTCAAAGTGATTGAAACTTTTCATGACTTTCGTCACTAGGTGAAGATAAACTTGATCAAAGCGAAACGCTTTACCAACACACGATTTCGAGATATAGATAGGTGAGATATACTCGGCTCGAAATATCGAATGTGTATGATCTAGTCTATATAGCATACGACTTTTGTCTCATAATAAGTAGGAGATAGAATAGATAGACTTTTGAGTGATAGATAAGTTCAAGTCTCCACATACCTTTTTGTTGATGAAGTTCCACGGTTCCTTGTATAGATCTTCATCGTTGTATTATGAATCGCCATGAAGTCCTTGAGCTCAACTACACTCTTCTATCCTAGTCCGAGACTTAGCTATGTAGGATAGAAATCAAGAATCATAGTTTTGATCACTAACATTGACAAACATGCTTTAGATAGCAATGCATGTGGAGACTTGAACTTATCTATTACTTGGAAAGTCTATTTCTACTATCTAGTCTATTGAGACATGAGTCGTGTTACCATATAGTTTTCTCTATACACATTTGAGATTTCGAATTGAGTATATCTCGCTTACATATTTCTCGAAATATGTGTTGGTAAGCTTTAGCTTCGACCAATTTCATCTTATATCATGAGAAAATTACCGAGTAACATCTTACATGGTTTGTGTAATACAACCATTTGGTGTAAGACTTGGAAGGTTTCAATAATGATTATTTCAATATATTGAAAATTGCTTTGATGCTAATAGTGTGTGAAAACGGCTATTGACACTATAGAAGAATGTTTCAGTGATTTAAATAAAGAGTTGATGATGTAACCATCTTTGGATATAAGCATATATAGTGTGTTCGCACATTAGTGTATAAGTCCATAAACCGGAAGCCAAGAGTATGCATATGTGTGTATACGGATTTGGTGAAGGAGACAGGTTAAGTATGCGTACCCGTACGCATACTGGCAGAAGTTCTCAAACCGAGAATTTCTGCTGAGTTTGATTTTGGCAAAACTCTTAACTAGTCACCTTAAGTATGCGTACCCGTACGCATACTGGCAGAAGTTTCTGAACTGAAAATTTCTGCTGAGTTTGGAAACTTTACAAACTCAAAACCGGTTGCTTAAGTACGCATACCCGTACGCATACTTAAGATGGTTACTTTGTCAAATCGGTCAAGTCCATGAACTTAAACATTTAAATCATAAGGAATGCAATCTTTGCAAACCGTGGCTATAATGTTCATGATTGATTCAAGTGAATCAAACCGATTTGATTTCAATTGTGTTTTCTAAACAATTGAACAACTCTTAACTAGTTTTATTTGAGTCATTTGAACTAGTGATGGTTAAGATGAATAAGGTTGATATGAGAGTAATCATATGGATAACCTCTGTTAACTATTTGTGAACCAACATGGTGTACACATTTAGGTACAGTTAAATAAACCTAAATGAGGGTACATTTCATTTGTGTGTAACAAGCTAAGTTCGATCTAACGGTTGAAAGATATTAGCTTGGTTGAATCAGGTTTTTCATCTAACGGTGAATATTGAATGCTTTGTTACCAAGGTAACTTGGATTGCAAACCCTGATTTGAAAACTATATAAAGGAGAACTCTAGAAATTCGGAAACCTAATCCCCACACCTCCTATGTGTTACTAGTTGCATAACTAGAGTCGATTCTCCTTTAACCTTAGGTTTCTTCTCGAGACCCTGTAGGTTAACGACTTAAAGACTCCATTGGGATTGTGAAGCCAGACCCAACTATTATCTTTGTAGTTGCTTGATCTGATCTTGCCGTTTCTATCGTGTTGAGTGCAATTGGAATAATTGGCTCGAGATTTTATATCTCCGATAGGCAAGATAGAAAAGTAATCACAAACAAACTTCGTCTCATCGTTTGTGATTCCACAATAACTTGTTTCGCTAGTCGATTAAGTTTATTGTGAGGTGATTGATAATACTAGGCTGTTCTTCGGGAATATAAGCCCGGTTTATCAATTGGTTCCTATTCACCTTGATTTATAAAAATACGGAACAAAAAACTCTTGGGTATTTCTGTGGGAGACAGATTTATTCAATCCTATATACTTTTCTCTGTGAGACAGATTTGTCTATCAAGTTTTCTACTTTGGGTCGTAACAACTCTTAGTTGTGGGAGATATCATCTAAGGGAATCAAGTGCATAGTATCCTTCTAGGATCAGAGCCGTAAGGAGCGCAACTGTACCTTGAATCAGTGTGAGATTGATTAGGATTCAACTACAGTCCACTCCGAATTTAATTGGTAGTAGGCTAGTGTCTATAGCGTCTTAATACAGTGTGGTGTTCAATCTGGACTAGGACCCGGGGTTTTCTGCATTTGCGGTTTCCTCGTTAACAAAATTCTGGTGTCTGTGTTATTTCTTTTCTCATTATATTTTGTTATATAATTGAAATATCACAGGTTTTGTGCTAAGATTAATCAATTAGAATATCCAACCTTCGGTTGTTGATTTACATTGATTGACACTTGAACATTGGTCTTTGGTACCGTACAAGTAACTCCTCTTAGCTCGCAGATTTCTATTTGTTGATTGCGGATTGAATCAAGAGTTAGAGATATTAAACTCTTTGATATACTTTAGTCTAGATTGAGTCTGACTGTCTAGTTGATTCTCTAGAAAGTGTATTGGAGTAAGTCCTCTCAGATTGAAAAAATAATTATTGGGTGTGGTTGTTAGACCCTCGCATTTTCAATTGGTATCAGAGCAGGAAAACACATTAAAGACCTCATAAGTCTGTGTTTGTAGCAATCTGTGTCTGAGGACCTAAGAAGTATCTCTTTAGATAACGCATATTATATGTCTTCCAATGGTTCGTATTACACCAAAAAAATTGGGTTTTCCTCAAAGGATAACTCCTTAGTAGATTCTTCCGAATCTCGAGGGAAAAACAAGATTTGCGGGACTGTATCAGAATCCGAAATGGAACTCACCAGATCATTAAAAAAATCTGTTGATATCATTGATGTTCAAGTTTCTGAAATCATGACTCTTGAAGAAAAAAATGATCTGCTTATTGATGAACTTGAGAATCCCTTGAAAGAGAACGTGAACTCTATTGCTATATTGAATCTCTCTCTGACAGTGTCGAAAAACTGGTTCAAGAAACTACTCTACAACATGAAAAGATTAGTTCTCTTGAAGATACTGTTAGAGGAGACTCAATTAGAGAAAAGAATTTAATCAGGGCTCATTCATCAGAAATAAACATCTTTCGTGTTGAAAAAGAGAAACTTGTTGCATCGCTGCAACTTTCTAGAGAACAGTGTAAAACCCTAAAAAAGGAAAACTTTGTTTTGATGATTAAACCATCTTCTACACCTTCTCCTAATACTCACAAGGTTTTACCCACTGAGAAAAATTCCTACAAGGAAGTACCTACTGAGAGTCACTTGAAAAATGTGCACGTGAAGGATGAAGGTTTGGGTCACGGGAATCACGTCTCTAGACCACGATGTTTTTCCTTCTGTGGGAAAGGGATCACTATGCTCTTCATTGTTTTATCAGAGGGAAACAGATTTCTAATCTTCTTAATATGCTTCTTTCTACTGTCAATGGAGTGAATCGTCTAACGACATCTACAATGAGTTTCTACCTACAGAAAACCAGAAACCTTATAAAAATGATCTCTTGTCTAGAAATCATCATAGGGTACTTGTTCCTCATTATGGTGTAAATCCTTCTGCCACCAACGAACACTTATCATGTGTTTATAAGAACAAGTCTGGTAAGTCTAGATCAAGAAAATGGAAATCCTCCAAATTCTCTACTCTGGAACATATTTCTAGAGATCCTAGACTTAGTCCTCAGAAAAATCCTTCAGATGGACTTTTGAAAAGGTTTATGACAAATTCCTCTGGAATACGTCATAATCGATGGAAAGAAGGAAATATACAAGTAAAACAGTCAAACAACTTGTACAAACCTTCTCCCGTGATTAGTAGTGAGATTACTTCTCACTCCGTTACCTAACTCTAGGTAATCCCATCCTTGAATCTGTCTTGAGAGGTACAAGGATAATGACTATGGGAGTCTCAAGATTGTTGTATATCTGTTTTGAACTATTGTCAATCAATCTGAATCATGCAAGCCTACTTCATGATTCATGCTCTAATTTTTAAAAAAATATTGAGAAATATTGGCAAACGTTTTTTTTTCCTTCTTAATAGCTTTCGCTAAAATCCATCCCTCTCTTGTCAACGGTCTGTGAACGTCTGTGTCCTCTCCTAAGAGGTCATAGGGTTTCTTTTTGAGAAGTGTCTTCTCTTAATACATATATACCTTATACTGTATTAATCCATCCCTATCAAAATTTACATGGAGAACCTTGCAAAATCTCAAGAGATTGTGCAGCTTGATATGGAGGAAGACACTCAAGGACGTGATTCGATTCAAGAACTGGTTCTAAAGAAGATGCTTGCAAGAAAGAACCACAACTCCTGGATTGATGATTCCGTCAAGGATTTAAATCGTTTTCAAAATAATTCAAAGGTCTAGTTTGCAAATCTCCAACTGCAAATAAACCAACTCTTAGATGGTCAGGCCACTAACTCATGAACATGGTGTGTCTAGGTCAAGAGAATAAAGTAAATCAGTGACACCTTCTATGATTGATTCATTGAAAGGTATAAGGTTCTCAATGAACTTTGATTTTATCTAGTAAATCTTCTTTTTGTGTTTTTAGAAGAATACCTAGGGTTCGGAATAGCCATTATCATTACACATAGCTATGTCCAACGATTTTCATCTTCATTGTTTTTAGATTTATTTATTTAAATTCTAAAGTATGTTTTGGAAGATGATTTTTGCAATTTTAATCTTTATGATTTTATATATTGCATATTGTTATGGGATATGTTGTTTACGTACGTGAACCTGTGACTGTCCCATACTTGTTCAAAAGTTATCTCTATTATGTCGATATGAATGTATTGATGAAAGATATAATGAACTTTTGACATTACAAAAGTTAAAGACCTTTTATGTCATGTTTTTGATGAAAAGAAAGTATAAAACTTTTGTTTTCAAGGATTAAGCCTATTGTTAGAGCATAGCTCGGTCGACCTCGCATGCGTTGCTATCTCAAGCATGTTTGTCAATGTTAGTGATCAAAACTATGAGTCTTGATTTCTAGCCTACATAGATAGGTCTCGGACTAGGATAGAAAAGTGTAGTTGAGCTCAAGGACTTCATGGAGATTCATCATACAACGACGAATATCTATATAAGGAACCGTGGAACTTCATCAACAAAAAGGTATGTGGAGACTTGAACTTATCTATCACTCAAAATTCTATTTATTCTATCTCATACTTCTTATGAGACAAAAGTCGTATGCTATATAGACTATATCATAGACATTTGACATTTCGAGTTGAGCATTCATTGCTTATCCTTTTCTCGAAATCGTGTGTTGGTAAAGCATTTCGCTTTGATCAAGTTTATCTTCACCTAGTGACGAAAGTCATGAAAAGTTTCAATCACTTTGAGAATTGCTCTGACGTGAATCGATCTGTGAATAACGACTACATAGCGTCCTCTGAGAATGTCTCAATGATTGAAATGAGAGTTTAGATTACATAACCATCTATTCCTTGAACCGAAGTTTTTGAAATCTGTTGATCAAGAGAAATTAGGAGGATTGTGGAATTGGATTTCCAAGTCCGCGAACCCAGTCCCCAGACTCATTCCGCGAACTGCCGGAAGTTCTCGACCGAGAATTTCTGCTGTATTTTCCAAAACTCGTTTGTGTGCTAAGTCCGCGAACTCAGTCCGCGAACCCAGTCCGCGAACTGGCGGAAGTTCTCTTTCCGAGAATTTTTGTTGAGTTTGGAAAACTCAACCGATTAACTTAAGTACGCGAACTTGTTTGTGAACTTAAGAGGTTATGATCTAAAGATGTGCTCTGAACATGAAACATTAAATTACTAAGGAATGCTTTATGCAAACCGTGGCTATAATGTTCATGAGACGATTCAATCGAATCATCTTTGTTTCAATTGTGTCTTGTGTAGTTACATAAGATCTAATAGCAATTGAGCAACTCTTTAACTAGTTCATTTGAGTCAATTGAAATAGTTATGGTGAAGAAGAACAAGGTTATATGAAATGCTCATATGGTTAACCTTTTGGGTTACTATGTGGACCAACATACACGTACACGTTTGGGCATGGTTTTCACGAACCCAGTAAACGTTTACCCAAGTATGTGTGACAAGCTAAGTTTTCGATCTAATGGTTGAGAAATATTAGCTTGAATCTAAATCAGGGTTTCATCTAACGGTGAATAAGGATTGCTTTGTAACTAAGGAAAAACCCTTATTTGAACGCTATGTTAGATCATAGCTCGGTCGACCTCGCATGCGTTGCTATCTCAAGCATGTTTGTCAATGTTAGTGATCAAAACTATGAGTCTTGATTTCTAGCCTACATAGCTAAGACTTGGACTAGGATAGAAAAGTATAGTTGAGCTCAAGGACTTCATGGTGATTCATCATATAACAACGAATATCTATACAAGGAACCGTGGAACTTCATCAACAAAAAGGTATGTGGAGACTTGAACTTATCTATCACTCAAAAGTCTATCTATTCTATCTCCTACTTCTTATGAGACAAAAGTCATATGCTATATAAACTAGATCATACACATTTGACATTTCGAGCTGAGCATTCATTACTTATCTTTTATCTCGAAATCGTGTGTTGGTAAAGCGTTTCTCTTTGATCAAGTTTATCTTCACCTAGTGACAAAAGTCATGAAAAGTTTCAATCACTTTGAGAATTGCTCTCACTTGAATCGGTCTGTGAATAACGGCTACATAGCGTCCTCTGAGAATTCTTCAATGATTGAAATGAGAGTTTAGATTACATAACCATGTATTCCTTGAACCGAAGTTTTCGAACTTTGTTGATCAAGATAAATAGGGAGGATTGTGGAATTGGCTTGCAGAGTCCGCGAATCCAGTCCACATAGTTGGTCCGCAAACTGTGGGAAGTTCTGACCGAGAATTTCTGCTGGATTTTTCAAAACTCGTTTGTATTCTAAGTCCGCGAACTGGCGGAAGTTCTCTTTCTGAGAATTTCTGTTGATTTTGAAAAACTCAACCGATTAACTTAATTCCGCGAACTTGTTTGTGAACTTAAGAAGTTATGATCTAAAGATGTGCGTTGAATATGAAACTTAAATTACTAAGAAATTCTTTATGCAAACCGTGGCTATAAAGTTCATGAGCCGATTCAATAGAATCGAATCATCTTTGTTTCAATTGTGTCTTGTGTAGTTACATAAGATCTCATAGCAATTGAGAAACTCTTTAACTAGTTCATTTGAGTCAATTGAACTAGTTATGGTGAAGAAGAACAAGGTTAATATGAAATGCTCATATGGTTAACCTTTTGGGTTACTATGTTGAACCAACATACACGTAAACGTTTGGGCATGGTTTTTGCAAACCCAGTAAACGTTTACCCAAGTGTGTGTGACAAGCTAAGTTTTCGATCTAACGGTTGAGAAATATTAGCTTGAATATAAATCAGGTTTTCATCTAACGGTGAATAAGGATTGCTTTGAACTAAGGCAAAACAATGATTTGAAGGCTATATAAAGGAGACATCTAGCTTTGAGAAAAACTAATCTCCACACGTCTGTGTGATACTAGTGCGCTCGCTAGAGTCGATTCTCTTTTAACCTTTGTTTTTCTTCTCTAAAACCAGGTTAACGACTTAAAGACTTCATTGGGATTGTGAAGTCAGACCGATACTACTTTTATCGTAGTTGTGCGATCTGATCTTGCATCTTCTATCGTACAAGTACAATCGATTGATTGGATTGAGATCGTGAGAGTTCTCCGATAGGCAAGATAAAGAAGTCACAAACATCTTCGTCTCACTGTTTTTGATTCCTAGTCAAAGCGCCTGTGTAGTCAGGAAGGATTTTAGAGAGGTGATTGATTAATCTAGACTGTTCTTCGTGAATATAAGACCGGATTATCAATTGGTTCCTGTTCACCTTGATTTTATATCTTAAGACGGAACAAAACCTAGGGTTTATCTGTGGGAGACAGATTTATCCTTTGATAGACTTTTCTATGTGAGACTGATCTGTTTATTATCAAGTCTGTGATTTTGGGTTGCAACAACTCTTGGCTGTGGGTGAGATAAGCTAAGGGAATCAAGTGCGTAGTATCCTGCTGGGATCAGAGGCGTAGGAGTACAACTGTACCTTGGATCGGTAGGAGACTGATTGGGGTTCAACTATAGTCCAGTCTGAAGTTATCTTGGAGTAGGCTAGTGTCTGTAGCGTCTTAATACAGTGTGTATTCAATATGGACTAGGTCCCGGGGTTTTTCTGCATTTGCTGTTTCCTCGTTAACAAAATTTCTGGTGTCTGTGTTATTTCTTTTCCGCATTATATTTTATATAATTGAAATAATACAGGTTGTGCGTTCGTGATCATCAATTGGAAATCCAACCTTTGATTGTTGATTGATATCGATTGATCCTTGGACATTGGTCTTTGGTACCGTCCAAGTATTCCTTGTATTATATAAAGACTCGCTATTTTTTTTTAGCTTGAGTAAAAATCAAATCAAGAGAGAGATATTAACTCCTTGAGATACTTTTATCTAGATTGAGTCTGACCGTCTAGTTGATTCTCTAGCAAAGTATATTGGAGTTTGTCCATACAGATTGTTGAGCGAAATATTTGGTGGTGTTGGTAGACCCCCGCTTTTCAATTGGTATCAGAGCAGGCAAACACGTTTAAGACCTAACAAGTCCGTGTTTGTAGCGATCTGACTCTATGGACAGAGGTGCTATCTCTATTAATGTACCACCAGTCTTCGATGGCTCCAATTACTTATGGTGGAAAATTGCTATGCGAGATTTTCTTCAATCGCGTGATTTTCAATCATGGGTATACGTGGTGAATGGTTATGATGTGCCCATTGTTGCAGCTGGAGACGGAACTGTTCCCAAGAATATTGGTGAATATAATGCTGCCGAGATTCTTGTTGTAAAGCAGAATTCTGAAGGGTTAAATGCTATCATACATGCCATTGCCCCAAGTCTTCAACACCAAGTGTCTAATTGCACTAGGTCTAAAGATGCTTGGGATATCTTAGAAACCGTATTTGAAGGAAACTCCAGTGAAAAGAAAGCTAGGCTTCAAAACCTTAATTCCGATTGGGAGAACCTTCATATGGCAGATGAAGAAACATTTGATGAGTTTAATCACAAAGTGTCTGAAATTGTTAATGCATCTTTTGCATTGGGTAAGACTATTCCTGAAAAGGACATTGTGATGAAAATTCTCAGATCGCTGCCATCTAGATACGAGTCTAAGAAGCATGCCATCGTTGAAGGGAATAATGTAAATAATCTTTCCAGAAACATCTTGGTTGGGAAGCTAAAGATCTTTGACCATGATCACACATCCAAAGTCGGTAAGGATGTTGCCTTTAAAGCACAGAAGAGCACTAAATTACTTGCCAAAGGTAAAAGTGTTCATGTCTATGAGGATGATCAGTCTGAGAATGATTTTTCAGATGAAGACCTTGACAAGTCGGTCTCCTTGATCACAAGATAATTTAGGGATCTTCTGTTGAATAGAAGTAAACGTTTTTCAAGAGACAAACCTAGGTCATCAGACAAACCTCACGGTCGCGTACCTCCTAAAAACAGGGATGCTGACGAGGCTGATGACGAGGACATGCCTCAGTGCTTTAAGTGTAAGGCTTTTGGCCATTTTGCTAACGAATGCCAAATCGTAGAAAATACACTGGGAACAAAGGTCTAGCTATAACACTTGATGAAATGTCTGAAACCTATGATTCCGATGAAGATAGGAAATCAAGTGTAGGGATCCTTGGTGAAAATATCGATTTTGATACTTGTAGCAATACATATATCAACCTCAATGGGTTAGGAGAAGAAGGAAAACCTATCAAGATGGAAGATTCTATAACTGGAAACCCTGTCAGTAATGTTTCAAGATCTGCTGTATGTTTAGCTGCTTGCACATCTCAGATGCATGAATACTGTCCAAGTTTGACGTGCTCGTTTTGTTCGATGAAGGGACACGAACTATCAAGGTGTTACAAATACAAGAACCAAATAAGGCACGCCAACAAACTCCAATGAAGAGCAGATCGATTAGCAAGGAAGCTGAAACTTGCTCATAAGACCGCCGAGGTATGTAGGATCTTATCTTCGTCTAAGAAGTTGGTGTCCAGGGATAGAGTAAGACCATTTGAAAAGAAAGTATGGTCGAATCGTTTTGATAGACAGAAGTCTAAAGATTCCTCTCTTGAGGAAAATGGTGGAAAAATTGTTGTTCACCACAGCACAAATTAATTGTGTTGTTTGGCAAATCTTGTCTCATGTGCCTGTTCAAAAGAGACAAGATCATGAACCTACAGGCTTTAGAAAAGAGTTTTTTCTTAGGTTTGTTGTTTTCTGTCTATCAAATAAAAGAAAGGGTTATTATCGACAATTCTACTCTTTATAGGGTTTAGAGTTGAACGACCACGAACCTGTTTATAGGTTTCGAACCCTATATTCCTTTTTCCTTGATATTCTTTCTATCTCAAGACTGTTTTATGAGATTGTGAATTCCATCCACAAAAATAAGTTGGTTATAACTGTTCTCAAAGCATCATGTCTATGGAGAGAAAAGATGTCAACATGATTGTTAAATCTTCAATCAAGGAAAAAGAAAAATCTCCTGCAACTCCCTCCCTGAAAAGAAAAAGGAGGAATACAAGAAATCCAAAGGCTGTGCCTTCCAACTCTCAGAAGTTTTCCGATGTTCTTGATGAGTTGCAGGAAGTAAGAAAGGAGATTCGTGAAATAAAGACTTTTGTGTCAAAGTCCTTAGAAATTCAGAGAGCCCTGGTACGACATAATCATCCAAGAAAGTTCGTTGATATAAACTCCTATCTTTGCGAACCGTATGTTCCAATGGTTGTTGACAACAAGGAGTTCGGGAATGATGCTGAATTTCTCGAAGGCATTGTCGCCTAGTATGTCTTCTTTTTCGATTTATTGGAAGAATAACTAGTGCTTTGAATAGCGATGATTGTGACTACACATATCTATTTTTGCTTTCATCTTCTTATGTTATTTTTTAGGTTTATTGGTTATTAAATTCTAAAAATATTTGGAGGATGATGTTATTGCAGTATTGATCTTTATGATTTTGTAATATTGCAATTTGTTTATGGGATATGTATTGTTTGCGTCCGTGAACTTGAAGGTCCGATATTGCGGTCAAAAGTAAAGTCGTTCATGAATTAGTGTTCGTATTGATGAAAGGACGAATGGACTTTTGACAAATACAAAAGTTATGCCTATGCAGTCATGTATTTGATGGAAAATAGGATAAAATCTTTTGTTCAACAAGGATAAAGTCTATTATGTCGTTATGATGGAAAATAAAATAGATCTTTGTATGTTATCCACGGTATTGATCTTTATTGATCCATCTTTTTATGTATTACCGTGAAGGCTCCATTGTGTGTCTTATGTTGAGCACGATACAACTAAGTCAATTTTTCTTATTGGCTTGTTGGTTGTTCCATAAGATGCTATATGTCGATCATTAGGAACTAAATTAATCAACCAGTTTGGTTATTTAGTTTGTACTCCATAAGTTTTCTTTCTTATGTCGAGTACATGTACGGTTAAGGTTGTCATATTTTATGATGAACTTAGTCGGGGTTCCATAAGTTCTCTTATGTTGAGCCCAAAATAATTAAATTGATTACTTCGGTGATTAGTTTGGTTGTTTGTATTCCAATTAGATTAATTATAGGTTCTCTTGTAATTAATCTAGTTGAGTTTTCATATATTCCACAAATTCTTGTGTTGAGTATATGAACGGCTATACTAATCATGTTCTATTGGTTAATGTAGTCGTATATTCCGTAAGGTTTTCCTTATGTTGAGTATGTGAACGATTAAGTTAGTCATCTCCGTATGATTACCTTAGTTGTTGCTCCATAAGTTTACTTATGTTGAGCACTTTCAGTTAAATTGATCACTTTTGTGGTTTGAGTTAGTTGCGTATTCCAAATGAATTAATCACGGGTTTACTTATGATTAATTTGGTTGAGCTTTGGATATAGAAAATCATTCCTATGGTTTTTGGTGTCCAATTAAAAAATCCTTCTTTTCTTTCGAAATTAAGGTCGTTCTTGTTGTTCTTTCGGGAATGACATCAAATGGGGGAGAGTTCTTTTGAACTTGTGCTTAATGGTAATTTCCTGCGGGGTGTGCGGCTGTGAAATCGTATAGGGGTGTTTGAGGGTGAAAACGGTTTCTGCTGATTTTGGTAATTTCAGGTGTGTGGGTAAGAAACGAGTCTAAACCCTAAACAATGTACTGCAAGGGAGTACTTTAGATTCGAGATATCAATCTGTACAAATCCGTCCTAAACCAAGAAATGGTCGTTCCAGACTTGCTTCGGTCACAAAGTGGAGGAGAAGGGTTGGTTTTGGGGAGGGAAGCGAAGAGAGTGTTGAGACCAGAATAGTTGATTCTGGAAGAGTAGTTGTTTTACAACTTGTATCAGAAAGTGGGAAGCTAACAGATGAGAAATATAGAAAAATTTTTCTGAGTGTTGTATGCTCCTGACCAAAACTTGTTCTTTGGTGGAAATAGGTAAGACATATTTATACAAGTCGTAACAAAACGTACTCTGGTCTCGTAAGAAATGGAAACGACTGAGTAAAGTGGAAGGAGGTGGTAACGGGTAACGTCTGGAATTGATGTTCCATAATGAAAGAAATGTTTCCCCATTAATCCTTGTATTTACTAACCGACTCATTCTTATGACACTTTCTTGTCACTGGCATAGTGTACGCCGCACGCTGTAAACCGCCAAACCAAAAACCTAATGAGCATCCCCCAGTTTGTGACATGTGTTGATGTCTCGAGTGTTTTCGTGGAAAACGTGTAGCATGTTGTTGTTATTTGGAAAGTTGAGCTTGGGAGACTTGCCGGCTCGGTGGTGACCCTCGACGGTCGAGATTTTGCATCTTGAGAGGAAGGGTAGCCGTTGATTGTTGCAACCCTTCGTTTGGTAGCCAGCGGCATGAAAGCATGGCCGGCATGGCTTTGACATGGTTAGGCGTGGCCAAGCTAAGATTTTGGCATAGTTTAGGCGCGTCAAAGAACTAGGTTTTTGGCATAGTTTGGGCGCGGCCAAAGGTTGCCACGCGTTAGCTGGTGACATTGGACGGCTAAGATCTGCATCTGAGATGGAAGGGAAGCCGTTTATTATTGCAACCCTTCGTTTTGGCAGCCAGCGTCGTGCATGGCTTTGGCATGTGTTAAGCGCGGCCAAAATTGGGGTTTGGTGTCGTGAACAAAGAATGGGCATCGTAGCCAAGTTGGTGTCGTGACCAAAAGTCGCCACAAGTTTGGTGGAGAACTTGCACGGCTGAGATCTTGCATCTCATGAGGAAGGATAGTCGTCGATCGTGGCTACCTTTCGTTTGGAGACCAGTAACATGGTGGTATGGTTGGAATGCTCGTGCATGTTTTAGGTGCGACCAAAAATTAGGGTTTGGTACAAACCGTGTAGTTTTGGCGTTGGGCTAGAAGTTGCCACGTGTTTGGTGGCGAACTTGTACGGCTGAGATTTGCATCTCAGAATGAAGGGTAGTCGTCGATTGATGCAACCCTTCGTTTGGCTTGGAAGGGAAGCGCTTGCGGCATTGTCTAAATTAAGGTTTGGTATGCTGAAACCCTAATTAGCGCCCTTTAATAGAATCGTTGTAGCATTCTAGTACGGACTCGGATTTTGATGGTCCGCCCCTCCATTCTGTACGGAAAAGAATTTTTTATCTCCCCACGAGGGAATATTTAGGTTTTGAGATCGTTCGGGAGGTGAAAACAGCCGGAAACTCAGGAAGAATTCAGGAGGGATGTTGGTAGCCAGCGACATGGTGGCATGGTCAACATGCTCATGCACGCTTTAGGCGCAGCCAAAAATTAGGGTTTGGTACAAACCGTGTAGTTTTGGCATTGGGCCAGAAGTTTCCACGCGCTTGGTTTCGAACTTGGACGGTCAAGATTTGCATCTCAGATGGAAGGGTGGTCGTTGATTGTCGCACGCCTTCTTTTTGGTATCCGTGAGGGGAAGGCCCGCATGGTATGGTTTAGGCGCGGCAAGGAGGATGGCATGGCATGCCATTGGCACATGTGGCATGGTCGACATGCCTTGGCGCGGTTTAGGCGTGGCCAAAACTAGGGTTTTGACGTTGGTCCAAAGGTTACCATGCGTTGGTTGGTGACCTTGGACGTCTAAGATTTGCATCTAAGATGGAAGGGTGGCCGTTGATTGTTGCGACCCTTCATTTTGGCAGCCAGCAGCATGTAGCGGGGCCGGCATGGCTTTGGCGTGGCTGGCATGGCATGCCATTGGCACAATGGTGCGGTTGGCATTCCTTGGCGCGGAGATGTGGCTGGCATGGCTTGTCATTTGCACGGTTGTGCGGATGGCATGGTTGGCATCCTTGGCGCGAAGATGTGGCTGGCATGGCTTGCCATTGGCACGGTGGTGCGGCTGGCATGGTTGGCATGCCTTGGCGCGGTAGCATGATAATTAGGGTTTGGCATAGATGATGTCGGTCAATGTTGAGGGTTTTGCCATGGAACATGACACATGTATATAAAAGAAAGGTACCCCAGTCATTCTTACTTAGGCATGCTGATTGATTCAATAAATGTGCTGATGGTCATAGTGACGTCATGTCAGATGTGCAGTTTTACGGTTTTAACCCTAAGCTAAAAACCACCATCAACATTAAGTCCCCTGCTTAGCTCGGAACAAGAGCATTGTTGCGAGATAAGCATAGGATGGTGACAGGCGAGGACAAAATCGAAATGACAAGTCGTGAAAAGATGGTCAAGAAGACCCGGGTAACCTTTTTCGAGAGGTAAGGAGAGTTCGTGATTGGCGGCCTTGCATAGATTCTACTTGTGGTGTTGTTGGTTAGACCGTGAAGTGGTGAGATGTAAATTTTCAGTTTGGCTTGGTCACGCGTCATCTTGGATGGGCTAGGGAACGCGGAGGTTCTGGCTCAGCGAGTTGTTGGCGTTGGTCGGCTCGGAATGGGGGTCGTAGGTATTGTGCGGCTTGGAATGGAGTTGCATGCATTGGTCGGCTTGGAATGGAGCTGCTATAATTGGTCGGCTTGGAATGGTGGAAATGGTGATGACGCTGGAACTTCGGCTATTAAACGGTGGTGATGGCGCCTGACAACTTTGTCTAAATTAGGGTTTGGCATGTCGAAACCCTAATTAACACTCCTTAGTAGAATCGTTGTAGCATTCTCGTACAAACTCGGATTTCGACGGTCCGCCCCTCCATCTGACCGGAAAAGAATTTTCTATCTCCGTCCGTGCAAAATATTTAGGTTTTGAGCTCGCTTAGGAGGTGAAAACGGCCCGACAGTGAAACTCAGGAAGAATTCAGGAGAGATATCGCGGGCCCGGGTAGCATAGTCGCGCCGAATAATCTATTCCCGTTCATGGAGCAAGAAGGAAACTTTATTCTGTGTAAACTCTAGAAACTCCGTCCGTATGAAAAGAGATATTGACCTTCTTCTATTTTCTGTTGCTCGTCCGGATCCGTGCTTTTGTCTGCAGTGTCTCTCTAATGGATTCCAAAATTTACCAAACTCCATTGCATTCTTGGGACAGATGGATGTGGTTGCATTGTCATTCCATCCTTGATTTTAGGTTGTTCAGCACCTGGACCTTCTGATCGTGATGACAGTATACTGTCGATGCTTGTATGGTCGAAATCTTCAAGAGCCACTAGATGAAATAGATGAGTTGGGAGACATTCTGTTGCCGATGTGCTGCTATCAAGTCTTCAAGGACTTTGTTTCAAGAGACATCCTTCGAACCAGCTTCTGAATCTTGGACAATCGTTAGATCCGATGGCATGGTCGAATATGTGAATGTATCTTTGTGGCGTTCTTTTGGAGTCTTTGATGCATATGTACGGCTTCATGTTGAGAAATTTCTGCGGCTCGTAAAACTTCGGCAGTGACGATGTTGAAATCATAAATAACCAGGTTGAGGGGAGTGAAAGCCCGTGCTGGTAGTCCCCATGTGTATCCTACTTTCATTGCATCGCCTTGAGTCCATGTCCACAGGATTTGATTCAAGCTTATTATACTCTTCTGGATGTGACGCTGGGATGCACATGGACGAAATATTCTGGATAGCGAAGAGGTAGGAATGAGAGAGTTATGTTGTTTATCGTGGCTCCCTCTGTTTCTTCAAGAAAAAATGTTTCAGCCGTGTCTCTGGAGTTATCTCATGAGTCTTTGATGGTCGTCGGGATGGACTGCGATGAGTAGTCCCCAGTCGCATTTTTCTTTAGTTTCTGAAGTTGTTTTCCTCTGAGCAGGCTTGGGATCCGCCACGTCCTGGTAAAGTGTTGAAGGCGTCTTCTAGACAAAGAGGTGATGATATCCTTGCGCTACACCCTTGAAGAGTAGATGACCTTGTTGTGGCTATGGTCTTTTGGTTGACTGTGTCTTCTGAGATTTGACAGTGAAAGGATTCCGTGTAGACCCTCAGTCCACAAGTATGGTTTACATGTTCCCATCTTTGTAGTGATTGCTGCTGCGGTGAAGCTCTGGCTGGTATCAACAAATGAGTGGCAACAGTTCTTGGTCGCAGATGTAATCAGAAGAGACTACATTGTCGTGGGAACAAAGTAGGTTGGATAGAATGCGTAAGCGAGCAAACTGTCCATGACCACGAGCTTTGGCGGGAAGGAGGCGTTGAAGCGGCTTCGGTTCTTGGAGAGGACGCTAAAACTTATAGAGCAAAAACGCTGAAGCTCTGTCTTCGGATCCTGGAGCATCTTATGGAGAAAACGTCCAAACGGAGCGGTTGCTGAAGCAAACGTTGAAGCGGAGCCGCTGCTGGAGGACGTTGAAGCGGAGAGGTCGTGTCAATCAGTGTGCTGTCAAACCGGGCACCCTTCCAACGAATAGTGGTTAGGAATCCCCAGATCCATTTATCAATCGTGCTTTCCAAGAGAGGTTGGGGTTTGGGAATGGCTTCCTGGTTGGAAACAACTGCTTTCCTGATGCATTGCGGTTGAGGGTTGTAAATATGTCTTGACGTTGCGCCTTGAGGAAATATAGAATCTCACATAAATGTTTCACCATAGACTGCACGATTTTGCGAGCGAAGTCCCCAGAAATCATGCATCTCCTGACAGGAAAAAAGTCTTCGTGAACTCAGGGGGGGCTGCTGATTTTCTTTGCTTCGATTTTGGAGAAGTTGTTCTTGACCTTTACGTGTGATGAAATTGGATTGTTGATTCCCTTCTACTGGGCGT
Source organism: Papaver somniferum (assembly GCF_003573695.1). Taxonomy (NCBI): domain Eukaryota; kingdom Viridiplantae; phylum Streptophyta; class Magnoliopsida; order Ranunculales; family Papaveraceae; genus Papaver; species Papaver somniferum. Next base: position 91,500,099 of record NC_039358.1, read on the forward strand.
TCAAGTGCAATGCTGGAAGGATGCAAGCTGCTGTAAAGATGCAAGCTGATGTAAAGATGCAAACTGTCGGCGCTGGAGGACGCAAGCTATCAACACTGGATCGTTTTGGAAAGGGCGCTAGCTTGGCGTGGACGTTGTCTTGGAATTGGTATGGTTCGGACTGCTAGCTTGGCACGGCGCTGGCTTGACGTGGCGCGGACTTGTTCTTGCGGACCCAGTTTCCTCTTTCCATACGTAGCTCAAATAGGAAATCCTTCCCTTATTCAAATTCCAAAAGTGCCTATGAAAGGGGTTGGTTCTCCTTTTTATCTCGTATCTTTGTTCTCACGTACTGGTGTTAGCGGTAGCGTGGTAACAATAAAGTTGGCAAGCACATTCCAGCTATGTACTCCAGTGTTTCTCTTTCAATTTTTTTTCTTGTTTTCTTGTGATGGTGCAAACCCTAGCCATAGGTATGCCTTTCATAAACTTGTAGAAATACTTCATCATAAAAAATTCCTCTTCGAATATCACCGTAGTAACGTCGGCTACCTCATGAATAGTGACGGGTAATCATTATTATGCAAAGTAGGCATGCAAGGGTAGGTGACTGTTTTTTTTTTGAAAGGCAAACAAAGCGCCTGGTTTATGGTTTGATTTGAATTGGTAGATAACTATTATCTATTAGGGTTTTGGATTATTATTTGGAATGAACTGTTTTAGAATAATGACGTTTTTTGGTTATGACTATAAGTAGCATGAGTACCCCAGGAAAGTCACGGAATTTTTAATGTTATGCGACAGTAGAAAGCACGAAATAAATCATGGGAACAATATGGCTATCGGTTTTTATCTCCCCTGTGAAGATTTGAAGTAGTGGACCATGTATTTTGTCTAGCAAGACTTACTCGGTTTTTCGGATCTCCTAACGAAAATGGATCTTCCGGGTGCAAGTCTGAGTTTAGTGGGAAGCGCCGCCGTGATCGTGGAAAGTCCCGAGTCATCCCTGAGTCATCTGATAATCGATTCATCGATCCTTGGGCTGATCGTTTGTTTCTACCGCCTTGAAAGTACCCAGTCACCTCTTGTCTTGTCATGACTGGTAACCGAGTCGCCTTGTAACTGAGTCGCCGATCCCTGAGCGGATCGTTTGCTTCTACCACTTTGAAAGTCCCCAGTCACCTCTCGTCGTATCATGACTGGTAACCGAGTCGCCTGGTAACTAAATCGTCGATCCCTGAGCGGATCGTTTGCTTCTACTACATTGGTATTTGGGTCAAAATATGAGATCGAAGATTGAAAATTGAAATTGTAACCGAAAGATCAATCTCCCACTGTGGTCGCCAATTGTTTGAGGGTGAAAACGGTTTCTGCTGATTTTGGTAATTTCGGGTGTGTGGGTGAGAAACGAGTCTAAACCCTAAACAATGTACTGCAAGGGAGTACTTTAGATTCGAGAGATCAATCTGTACAAATCCGACCTAAACCAAGAAATGGCCGTTCCAGACTTGCTTCGGTCACAAAGTGGAGGAGAAGGGTTGGTTTTGAGGAGGGAAGCGAAGAGAGTGTTGAGACCAGAATAGTTGATTCTGGAAGAGTAGTTGTTTTATGACTTGTATCAGAAAGTGGGAAGCTAACAGTTGAGAAAGCTAACAAATTTTTTCCGAGTGTTGTATGCTCCTGACCAAAACTTGTTCTTTGGTGGAAATAGGTAAGACATATTTATACAAGTCGTAAGAAAACGTACTCTGGTCTCGTAAGAAATGGAAACGACTGAGTAAAGTGGAAGGAGGTGGTAACGGGTAACGCCTGGAATTGATGTTCCATAATGAAAGAAATGTTTCCCCATTACTCCCATTATTTACTAACCGACTCATTCTTATGACACTTTCTTGTCACTGGAATAGTGTACGCCGCGCGATGTAAACCGCCAAACCAAAAACCTAATGAGCATCCCCCAGTTTGTGACATGTGTTGATGTCTCGAGTGTTTTCGTGGAAAACGTGTAGCATGTTGTTGTTATTTGGAAAGTTGAGCTTGGGAGACTTGTCGGCTCGGTGGTGACCCTCGACGGTCGAGATTTTGCATCTTGAGAGGAAGGGTAGCCGTTGATTGTTGCAACCCTTCGTTTGGTAGCCAACGACATGAAAGCATGGCCGGCATGGCTTTGACATGGTTAGGCGTGGCCAAGCTAAGATTTTGGCATAGTTTAGGCGCATCCAAGAACTAGGGTTTTGGCATAGTTTGGGCGCGGCCAAAGGTTGCCACGCGTTAGCTGGTGACATTGGACGGCTAAGATCTGCATCTGAGATGGAAGGGCAGCCGTTGATTATTACAACCCTTCGTTTTGGCAGCCAGCGTCGTGCATGGCTTTGGCATGTGTTAAGCGCGGCCAAAATTGGGGTTTGGTGTCGTGAACAAAGAATGGGCATCGTAGCCAAGTTGGTGTCGTGACCAAAAGTCGCCACAAGTTTGGTGGAGAACTTGCACGGCTGAGATCTTGCATCTCATGAGGAAGGATAGTCGTTGATCGTGGCTACCTTTCGTTTGGAGACCAGCAACATGGTGGTATCGTTGGCATGCTCGTGCATGTTTTAGGCGCGGCCAAAAATTAGGGTTTGGTACAAACCGTGTAGTTTTGGCGTTGGGCTAGAAGTTGCCACGCGTTTGGTCGCGAACTTGTACGGCTGAGATTTGCATCTCAGAATGAAGGGTAGCCGTCGATTGATGCAACCCTTTGTTTGGCTTGGAAGGGAAGCTCTTGCGGATTGGAAGGGAAACATGAAGCGCTTGCGGCTTGGAAGGGAATCTCTTGCGGCTTCGAAGGGAAGCGCTCGCGGCTTTGTCTAAATTAGGGTTTGGTATGCTGAAACCCTAATTAGCGCCCTTTACTAGAATCGCTGTAGCATTCTCGTACGGACTCGGATTTTGAAAAAAAGGGGGAGAAATAATGTAGTTCACAGTACAAATACATATGGTTTTCGGATCATTGTGTAAGGGGGAGTGGTTTCCATGACCGAGATGGAGTATTGACTAAGGGGGAGTGATACATATCACCGTTGTATTATTGTTAAAGTCGTGATGCAATTGGAGTTTAAGGTTACATAATAATACTATGAAACTGTATAATGATGATCGAGAATCTCGATTTCTCTCATTGTTATAGCTACGGATCTTCAACAACGGTGATGCTAAACTTACAACCTTTGGGATCATTGGAGTACTTGGAAGGACGAAGATTTAAGGGAATGTTGAAGATTAGACTATGGAATAGGAGCCACTAAAGTTTATCTTTTTTTGTATTCCATATGTATTAATAGTTTTGTCACTAAAATTGACAAAAGGGGGAGATTGTTAGATCATAGCTCGGTGGACCTCGCATGCGTTGCTTTCTCAAGAATGTTTGTCAATTTTAGTGATCAAAACTATGAGTCTTGATTTCTAGCCTACATAGCTAAGTCTCGGACTATGATAGAAAAGTGTAGTTGAGCTCAAGGACTTCATGGCGATTCATCATACAACGACGAAGATCTATACAAAGAACCGTGGAACTTCATCAACAAAAAGGTATGTGGATACTTGAACTTATCTATCACTCAAAAGTATATCTATTTTATCTCCTACTTCTTATGAGACAAAAGTCGTATGTTATATAGACTAGATCATACACATTTGACATTTCGAGCTGAGCATTCATTGCTTATCCTTTTCTCGAAATCGTGTGTTGGTAAAGCGTTTCACTTTGATCAAGTTTCTCTTCACCTAGTGACGAAAGTCATGATATGTTTCAATCACTTTGAGAATTGCTCTCTGACGTGAATCGGTCTGTGAATAACGGCTACATAGCGTCCTCTGAGAACGTCTCAATGATTGAAATGAGAGTTTAGATTACATAACCATGTATTCCTTGAACCGAAGTTTTCGAACTTTGTTGATCAAGAGAAATCAGGAGGATTGTGGAATTGGCTTTCCAAGTCCGCTAACTAGTGGAAGTTCTCGACCGAGAATTTCTGCTGGATTTTCCAAAACTCGTTTGTGTGCTAAGTCCGCGAACCCATCTCGCGAACTGGCGGAAGTTCTCTTTCCGAGAATTTCTGCTGAGTTTGGAAAACTCAATCGATTAACTTAAGTCCACGAACTTGTTTGTGAACTTAAGAGGTTATGATCTAGAGATGTGCTCTAAACATGAAACATTAAATTACTAAGGAATGCTTTATGCAAACCGTGGCTATAATGTTCATGAGCCGATTCAATCGAATCGAATCATCTTTGTTTCAATTGTGTCTTTTGTAGTTACATAAGATCTCATAGCAATTGACCAACTCTTTAACTAGTTCATTTGAGTCAATTTAACTAGTTATGGTGAAGAAGAACAAGGTTAATATGAAATGCTCATATGGTTAACCTTTTGGGTTACTATGTTGAACCAACATACACGTACACGTTTGGGCATGGTTTTCGCAAACCCAGTAAACGTTTACCCAAGTGTGTGTGACAAGATAAGTTTTCGATCTAACGATTGACAAATATTAGCTTGAATCTAAATCAGGTTTTCATCTAACGGTGAATAAGGATTGCTTTGTAACTAAGGCAAAACCCTGATTTGAAGGCTATATAAAGGAGACATCTAGCTTTGAGAAAAACTAATCCCCACACATCTGTGTAATACTAGTGCGCTCGCTAGAGTCGATTCTCCTTTAACCTTTGGTGTTCTGCTTTAAAACCAGGCTAACGACTTAAAGACTTCATTGGGATTGTGAAGCCAGACCGATACTACTTTTATCCTAGTTGTGTGATCTGATCTTGCATCTTCTATTGTACGAGTACAATCGATTGATTAGATTGAGATTGTGAGAGTTCTCTGATAGGCAAGATAAAGAATTCTCAAACATCTTCGTCTCGCTGTTTGTGATTCCTCGATAGACCGCCTGTGTAGTCAGGAAGGATTGTAGAGAGGTGATTGATTAATCTAAGATGTTCTTCGGGAATATAAGACCGGATTATCAATTGGTTCCTGTTCACCTTGATTTTATATCTTAAGACGAAATAAAACCTAGGGTTTATCTGTGCGAGACAAATTTATCCTTTGATATACTTTTCTGTGTGAGACAGATCTGTTTATTATCAAGTCTGTGATTTTGGGTTGCAGCAACTCTTAGTTGTGGGTGAGATCAGCTAAGGGAATCAAGTGTGTAGTATCCTGCTGGGATCAGAGGCGTAGGAGTACAACTGTACCTTGGATCGGTGGGAGAATAATTGGGGTTCAACTATAGTCCAGTCCGAAGTTAGCCTTGAGTAGGCTAGTGTTTGTAGCGTCTTAATACAGTGTGTATTCAATCTGGACTAGGTCCCGGGGTTTTTCGCATTTGCGGTTTCCTCGTTAACAAAATTTCTGGTGTCTGTGTTATTTCTTTTCCGCATTATATTTTATATAATTGAAATAATACAGGTTGTGCGTTCGTGATCATCAATTGGAAATCCAACCTTTGATTGTTGATTGATATCGATTGATCCTTGGACATTGGTCTTTGGTACCGTCCGAGTATTCCTTGTATTTGATAAAGACTCGCTATTATTTTTAGCTTGAGTAAAAATCAAATCAAGAGAGATATTAACTCCTTGAGATACTTTTATCTAGATTGAGTCTGACTGTCTAGTTGATTCTCTAGTAAAGTATATTGGAGTTTGTCCATACAGATTGCTGAGCGAAATATTAGGTGGTTTTGTTAGACCCCCGCTTTTTCACCTATTATATGTCATTGTGCAAATAGTGATGGAAAATAGGATGAATCCTTGTCTATTCCGCAGTATTTGGTCGATCTTCGATCCAAAATATTTGTGCATATACTGTGTTGTTCCATAAGGTTTCTTATGTTGAGCACAATCGACTCAGTTGATCATTTTCTTATGATTAACTTAGTTGTTGCTCCGTGAGGTTCCCTATGTCGAACATGTTCAACTAGATTAATCATTCTCTTTTGGTTATTTTAGTTGTTGCTCTGTAAGTTCGCTTATGTCGAGCATGACCAATTAGATTGATCACTTTTTGTGGTTAATTTGGTTGTGTATTCCAATCGAATTAATCATGGGTTCTCTTGTGATTAATTTGGTTGTATTTTTCGATTGAACTAACCATGGGTTCTCTTGTGGTTATTTCAATTGAATTTTGTGGATACAAATTCATGTGTTCATGTGATTTGTTTGTCCAAAAGAAATCCTTCTTTTCTTGTGATAGTAAGGTCGCCTTTGTTGTTCCTTTGGGGATGACATTTTATGGGGGAGAGTTCATATTGAACTTTTGCTTAATTGCCAAATCTTTGTGGGGAGTGCGGCTGTGGAATTTTTAGGGGTTATGTTGTATATTCATTAACTCCTTGATGAATGCATTTAGCTTCGGGTTTATGATTGCATATAAATTTGTTGGTATGTTAATACACCTTTTGGTCATGATGTATATCCGTGGAAATTTCATTAGGATCCCACTAATTTTCGTACATTTGCCAATTTTGTTGACAAAAAGGGGGAGAATTAATGTGTAGTTCACACTACAAATACATATGGTTTACAGATCATTATGTAAGGGGGAGTGGTTTTCATGTTGAGATATGTATTGACTAAGGGGGAGTGATGCATATCACCATAGTGTATTGATATTTTTTTCACTAAAATTGACAAAGGGGGAGATTGTTAGAGCATTGTTCGGTCAAACTCGCATGCGTTTCTATCTCAATCATGTTTGTCAGTGTTAGTGATCAAAACTATAAGTCCTGATTTCTATCCTATTTGTAGATGTCTCGGACTAGGACATATATAGTGTAGTTGAGCTTAAATCTCTCGATGTTCATCTCTTGAAGACGAAGAACTACTAAGGGGAGCTTGTGGAACTTCTTCGACAAATGGTATGTGGAGACTTGAACTTATCTATCACTTGGAAAGTCTATTTATATTATCTCCTATATTGAGACATGAGACGTGTTACAATATAGTTTTCTCTATACAAATTTGAGATTTCGAGCTGAGTATATCTCGCTTACATATTTCTCGAAATATGTGTTGTTAAGCTTTCGCTTCGACCAAGTTCATCTTATATCATGAGAAAATTGCCGAGTAACATCTTACATGGTTTGTGTGATACAATCATTTGGTGTAAGACTTGGAAGGTTTCAATAATGATTATTTCAATATCTTGAAAATTACTTTGATGCTAATAGTGTGTGAAAACGGCTATTGACATTATTGAAGAATGTTTCAATGATTTAAATAAAGAGTTGATGATGTAACCACCTTTGGATATAAGCATATATAGTGGGTTCGCACATTAGTGTATAAGTCCATAAACCGGAAGCCAAGAGTATGCATATGTGTGTATACGGATTTGGTGAAGGAGACAGGTTAATTATGCGTACCCGTACGCATACTGGCGGAAGTTCTCAAACCGAGAATTTCTGCTGAGTTCAGTTTTGGAAAAACTCTTAACTAGTCACCTTAAGTATACGTACCCGTACGCATACTGGCGGAAGTTTTTGAACTGAAAATTTCTGCTGAGTTTGGAAACTTTACAAACTCAAAAACGGTTGCTTAAGTACGCATACCCATACGCATACTTAAGCTGGTTACTTTGTCAAATCGGTCAAGTCTATGAACTTAAACATTTAAATCATAAGGAATGAAATCTTTGCAAACCGTGGCTATAATGTTCATGATTGATTCAAGTGAATCAAACCGATTTTATTTCAATTGTGTTTTCTAAACAATTGAACAACTCTTAACTAGTTTCATTTGAGTCATTTGAACTAGTTATGGTTAAGATGAATAAGGTTGATATGAGAGTAATCATATGGCTAACCTCAGTTAAATATTTGTGAACAAACATGGTGTTCACGTTTAGGTATGGTTACATAAACCTAAATGAGGGAACATTCCATTTGTGTGTAACAAGTTAAGTTCGATCTAACAGTTGAAAGATATTAGCTTGGTTGAATCAGGTTTTTCATCTAATGTGAATATTGAATGCTTTGTTACCAAGGTAACTTGGATTGCAAACCCTGATTTGAAAACTATATAAAGGAAACCTAATCCGCACACCTCATGTGTGTTACTAGTTGCATAACTAGAGTCGATTCTCCTTTAACCTTAGGTTTCTTCTCGAGACCCTGTAGGTTAACGACTTGAAGACTTCATTGGGATTGTGAAGCCAGACCCAACTATTATCTTTGTAGTTACGTGATCTGATTTTGCCGTTTCTATCGTGTTGAATGCAATTGGAATAATTGGTTCGAGATTTTATATCTCCGATAGGCAAGATAGAAAAGTAATAACAAACAAACTTCGTCTCATCGTTTGTGATTCCACAATAACTTGTTTCGCTAGTCGATTAAGTTTATTGTGAGGTGATTGATAATACTAGGCTGTTCTTCGGGAATATAAGTCTGGTTTATCAATTGGTTCATGTTCACCTTGATTTATCAAAAGAGGGAACAAAAAACTCTTGGGTAATTCTGTGGGAGACAGATTTATTCAATCCTATATACTTTTATGTGTGAGACATATTTGTCTATCAAGTCTTCGACTTTGGTTTGTAGCCACTCTTAGTTGTGGGAGATATCAACTAAGGGAATCAAGTGCGTAGTATCCTGTTGGGATCAGAGACGTAAGGAGCGCAACTGTACCTTGAATCAGGGTGAGATTGATTAGGGCAACAGTCCAGTATGAAGTTAATTGGTAGTAGGATAGTGTATGTAGCGGCTTAATACAGTGTAGTGTTCAATCTGGACTAGGTCCCGGGGTTCTTCTACATTTGTGATTTCCTCGTTAACAAAATTCTGGTGTCTATGTTATTTTTTTTCTGCATTATATTTTGTTATATAATTGAAATATCACAGGTTGTGTGTTAAGATCAATTAATTAGAATATACAACCTTGGGTTGTTGATTTACATTGATTGACACTTGAACATTGGTCTTTGGTACCGTTCAAGTAACTCCTCTTATATTCAATCAGGCTCGCAGATTTCTATTTGATGATTGCGGATTGAATTAAGAGTTAAAGATATTTTTCATGTTCTCATGACTAAGAACTGAGTCACTTAACTGAGCCAGGAACCGCGACTCACCGAGTTAGCTAGTTTAGATAAGAGTGTCGGCTATGTAATAACTTTTTCCTCGAGTACCGTTTTCTATTTCTTTTATTTCATTTGATGTAATCAGGGCCGTTGGTACCCTCTTCTCAGATTGGTTAGTTAAATACCAATCATTGTAAGACCCTAAAATTCATTAATGAAAAACCAATTTGTTTTCAAATCTTGAAGGTTAGGCTCTGCTTGCAGAGAGAAAGCAGCTTGCTGCTGGTTATTGTTAATCCATTCCTTGTAGTTATACATCAGTATACTACAATTGGTATCAGACTTCCTTCCTGGTATCTGTATTCATGGACACCAAGCAACAAATTGCGTATCTCACTATTACAGTGAATCGACACACTCAATCAATCTCCAATGTTGAATCAGATCTCGCTTCCTTGAAACAATCAGGTACTAATGTTGAAGAACAACTCGCTGTCATTCTTAATCTGCTAAAGGAACATCATCTACCACCAGATCCACCAAATGATGATGATACAGAAACTTCAACTCGATCTATTAATGGAGTTCTACAGCTTTTCCAAAACCTATCTGTCCCACCTAGTCGATGCTCTCGTACCCGAAGATTGATTTTCCAAGATTTAACGGTACTAATCCTCGCAACTGGGCTCTTAAATGCGAAGGATACTTTGTATTTCACAAATTTACGGCTGAAGATCGAGTTGACATGGCTGCAATTCACTTTGACCCTCAGGTCGATTCCTGGTGGTTAAACTACCAACAAGGTAAAACTTCTATTCCGTGGACTGATTTTGTTCGTGATTTATGTATTCGAATTGAAGATATTTCTCAGGACATCTATGTGGGTAATTTCAACAAATTAGCTCAAACCACATCTATAGAGGAGTATTTTGATCAGTGGGAACATTACAAGGTCTTTATGGTTGCTAACAATCCTTCTCTACTAGAGAGTTTTTATACCCTCAACTTTATTAGTGGTTTGAAAGATGATATCCGTAAAGCTTCACTACACCATCAACCTAAACCCATCAAATATTTTTCTAGACCCTTTACACCCACACCACTATCTGTTTCTTACCCTCCTTCCTCTATTAAACCATTTTTCTCTTCTAGACCACAGAACTCACCCACTAATACCATAATAACTCACCCTACTACCCCTACAAAAACATCACCTGACAATACATTTCCTCTAATCAAAAGACTTACTCATGCATAAATGTAAGTGAGGAAAGATAATGGATTATGTTATAATTGTGATGTGTTCTAGGCCATAGATGTAAAACTCAACAACTATTTATGTTAATTTTTGATGAAGAAGCAGAGGCACAAGAACAACCGAGTCCTGATGCTTCCACTGTTACTTCTCCTTCCTCTCTTGACTCTCCTATTGAGATATTCATGCATGCCTTAACATGAAATGTTGTTCGCCATCAGAATTACAGGTCACTTGCACAAGCATCCCATAATGGTTCTAGTTGACACTGGAAGTACCCACAGTTTCATTGATTCTTCACTTGTGGATAAATTGGGTATTCATGCTTCTCCAACAGGTCCCATGTTAGTTACTATGGCCAATGGGGATAGTCTCGTGAGTAAGGGAATATGTCACAACCTACATTGGGATCTACAGGGCTATAACTTCTGTTCTACTTTAAGAGTCTTGCCATTGTGAGGTTTTGATATGGTATTGGGAGCAGATTGGATTCAAAAATTAGGAGACATCACCTTCAACTTTGCTCAACTGAAGATTTCTTTTGTGCACCATGGCAACTACATCACTCTTCAGGACAGTCGTTCTAAACCTTCCCTTAACATTATTTCTGGCTCTTCCTGTAGAAAGTTTATCAAAAGTAACACTCCCACATTAATTGGTCAATTTTTTTCTAACTCCACACCAACACCTACTTCCATACCTACACCAGTACAAGAGGTTTTAGACTCTTTTCCTGATATATTTGTCAAGCCTACTACACTCCCTCCACATAGAACATTGGATCATAAAATTCCACGTAAACCAGATTCCTTACCAACATCCCAAAGACCCTATAGGTGCCCTTATATTCATAAATCTGTAGTGGAGCAAATGATTCAAGAAATGCTATCTTCAGGCCTTATTCAAAGTAGTAATAGTCCTTTTGCTTCTCCTATTCTTCTTGTGAAAAAAAGGATGGTACATGGAGGTTATGTGTTGATTACAAGAAGCTCAATGAGTTGACTATTAAAGATAAATTTCCCATTCTCTTGATTGATGAATTGTTGGATGAACTCAAAGGAGTTGTTATCTTCACCAAAATTAATTTACGATCTGGGTATCACCAAATAAGAGTAGTTGGTCCTGATATATTCAAAACAGCATTCAGAACTCACCATGGACACTATGAATTCAGGTTCATGCCCTTTGGCCTTACAAATGCCCCTGCCACATTTCAGGCCTTGATGAATGACATTTTTCAGCCATTCCTCGGGAAATTTATTTTGGTCTTTTTTGATGATATATTGGTCTGCAGTTCTTCTTTGACAGAGCATGTACAACATCTCCAACAAGTTTTTACAATCCTCAGACAACATTCCTTATATGCTAAACTGTCTAAATGTGTCTTTGCTCAACCTCAGTTGGAGTACTTGGGACATCTGATTTCTGAAAATGGAGTAGCAGCTGATCCTGACAAAATTGTTGCTATGCAATCTTGGCCACTCCCTACCAACTTGAGACAACTGAGAGGATTCTTGGTCCTCACTGGTTATTATAGAAGATTTATCAAAGGTTATGGTACCATCTCTAAACCTTTTACTGACATGCTTAAGAAAGATGCATTTCATTGGTCTCCATCAGCACTTGAAGCCTTTGAGACTCTCAAAACTGCAATGACCAAAGCTCCAGTATTGGCACTACCTGATTTTACAAAGAAATTTACTCTAGAAACAGATGCATGTGACAGAGGAGTAGGGGAAGTACTTATGCAAGAAGGTAAACCCATTTTTTTCATTAAATCCTTGGGTCCTAAAGCCTTAGCATTTTCCACCTATGAAAGGGAATTTTTAGCCATTGTCATGGCAGTGCAAAAGTGGAAGTATTACTTTTCTCATAGTAGATTCATCATCAATACTGACCACCAAAGCTTACAACACCTAATATATCAAAGACTCTCAACCTCTGAAAAGGCGAGGGTACCCAAATATACCTCAAGCTAAAAATTTTCCTACTTATAATTCCTTTATCCGAAAGTGATTGTCTATGGACTGAGTCGAGACAATACAACTAATAGGTTCACACTTCGTGTGATCGTCTATGGATACGAGATCGAGACAACACCACAACGAAGTATGTTTACTTGATACAAAGGTTCAGACTTAACAAAACACAATAGGATTGTTTATCAAATAAATAGGAATTAACATTTGTGTGATTTACTTAAATTATAATAAAACAATTAGAATGTGGAAAATAAAAGTAAATGACAGAGCAAGATTTTGTTAACGAGGAAACCGCAAATGCAGAAAAATCCCGGGACCTAGTCCAGAATTGAATACTCCCAGGATTAAGCCGCTACACAAAATTACACCTAACTTCGTATAGTTGAGACCAAGTAATTAACCCTATAGTTCACTTAGTTCCGTCTATATTCCTACGCCTCCGACCTATGAATAAGTCACGTACTTGGAACAATCCTTTGGTTCGTATTCCAAAAAGTAAAGGAACAAGAAATTTGTTTCGTATCAACTCTATTCAACCAAGTGATATGAGTCGGACAAAGGCTCTTCCGTTTATCTCAGCATAAACTCCTACTTGGGTCTAGATCTATCTTATGTTCAGTCACCCTAAGGTAATCATTTAAGATTAAGCCAACAACAACTTTTGATCCGTAGAACCGTGTTGATGTCGATCTACTCAATTAATCAATCCAATCTACCACAAGGATAAACCGATTATTAATTAGATCCTCTTTTACCGAAACAAGTATTGTGCACACCAAAGATTATAAAACCCAAGTCAGATCTTCAATGTCTTTTTTGTCTTCAAATCTTCTTAAATCTTCAATAAAATCCAGCACACTATCACTTGAATCTCTTGTGATCAATCACACACAGAACGGAGTCTGTTAACAATAGATTATCACAAGATCGTCTTTAGAACTAACAACAGTCTAAAGATCCCTGTCGAAACTCTGAACTAGTTTGAGTGAATCTTATATCAGAAGAGAAGATTCTCAAGAATAAACAAACTAGGTGCAATCAGATATCCACCACCAATCAAATCAATCGAAAACAAAGATAAACCGCAATTATCTAGTTTCCCACCAACGGGTCGCGCTAGAGCTTCTCAATCCCAAAGAAGACTTTAAAACGAGCGGTCGTAAGAGATTTCACCTAATTAGATTACTCTCCTCTCCGATAGGCGGCTACACCAGTAACAAAGACAAAAGAGGAAGTCTGTTGTTACGAAGGATTAGTTTGCTAGAAAGGCAAACTTCGTGTATTTATAGACAAGGAAGTTTGGACACCAAGGATTTTCCAAAACCGAAAATATTCTCAAGATATTCATTAAAGCACAAATTCGGTTTTCATAATTCCTGGAAATGCTCTGTCCAAAAATAACGATCGAAATCTCTCGGAAAATATAATTAGTAAATGCACATTACTAATTCTGGAATTTCCCTACAAAATGAAATTAATAACCTTAATTAAAAGATTCTTAACTTACTTATGTTTCGATCCTGGGATTCTCTTCCCTCAGCCGTTAAGGAATATATTTGAACAATTATAAAAATAAACATTTTCAGCACCTGTTCAAAGTTTGTCGACATCTTTACTTTGTAAGTTCTCTTTCACACTTACAACCTTGAAACCGATTTGCCACACTTCCAAACAAGTTTAGAATTGGTTCATCTGACTTTCAAGAACTATGTGATTGATCAAACCAACATTCAACCACAATCATGGGTTCACGGTTCTACCAAAATAAGTTTCGGTTCTACCTCCATGTGAGTACTACGCATAGTCACACTAGCTTCCCAAAAGTTCGGTTGACTAGGTACTAGGATCGTTTCCCCACATATATATGGTATCTAACTTATATGTGTTGCACATGTTCACAGGATCGGTTCCCCTTTCTGCTGTAGACCTTGTTGCACCCCATACAAGGATCGGTTCCCCTTGATGTAATGCACCCCTTATAAGGATCGGTTCCCCCTTTCCCATACTAGGATCGGTTCCCCTTTCCCTTACAAGGATCGGTTCCCTTTCCCCAAGGCAGACATAATCCGATCATACCAAGGTAATTACTTAATATTGGTTTTACTAATAAAAGTTATACCAATACAAAAGTCAGGCCTTTGTGAATAGTTCTACCAAAAACACAACAAGTTGTGAGCGGTTCTACTTTATCACACATATTGGTTGTTCATAAGATGAGCAATGAATAACAAAACCAATAACACCTGACAATTTCTTTTTCGGTTCACAAAACAAGTTTATGAACTTACTTCCTTAGAACACATGTAAACATTGTTCCCTAGGATGAAATCCTCACCTCATACTCATACATAATCACAATAGCATTCAAATGATTATGGCGATGTCTTATCTACAAAGTTTAATGGTTAAGCAATAAACCTCGTATTGTATTCCTTAATACTATGTCTATCAAGAGTTCAAATATACTTCACAGTTATGTTTTCAATATGCACGACTTGAAAGATATGTTAGGGAATGAAACAGTTCAAGTCAAATATCACTAACCTCAAGTGGAAGGATGATTGTTGTCGTTGTAGCTCCTTGCTTCTTCACATCTTCAAGTCTTCGCAATACTTGTAATGTCTCATATCCTAATAATTTCAAGCTAACCTATACGAAGTTTAACTCTAGTACATAATCAAGCGACTCTTAACATGAGTTTTGATTCACTAAAATATGACAACCAAACTTGACATACCAACGCTTGGTGGGTTCAACCGAGCCATGCTCTAACAATCTCCCCCTTTGTCAATTTTAGTGACAAAACTCTTAGATCATATGGGTAAAAAAATTATAATAATTCATTACAATCCGCTTGATTCCCGATTCAACAGCACACTGAAACTGCTTACATTCAATCCTTGAAAATGTCGTTGTTGACATTATAATAACAAAGCTAATACTCCCCCTAAGGAAGATAGGTAGATATTCAATCCGCACGTCTTTGTTATACCAATCTATATGACATGTTACTCCCCCTTAGTCTGTGCTTTCACTCTTTCGTTAGGTAAAACATTCAAGTACCAAAAATGACAAAGAAACGAAAAAATAAAGGATAACACGAAAAGAGTCTTACGAATCTCAGAATAGACTTGCAA
Organism: Papaver somniferum; assembly: GCF_003573695.1. Classification (NCBI taxonomy): domain Eukaryota; kingdom Viridiplantae; phylum Streptophyta; class Magnoliopsida; order Ranunculales; family Papaveraceae; genus Papaver; species Papaver somniferum. The sequence goes on from NC_039358.1 coordinate 91,515,513, forward strand.
ACCTGTAGAATTAGGCACGAGGGTTCTACACATCATGTTCTGATAACCAATATCAAAACCGAAACTACAAGTAGTCTTATTTTGATATGTTACCAAGGAAACAATTGCCCGAAACAATTTTTCCCATTTAGTTTAGCAAACCAAAAACAACTAATCGCATTAGTTCATTTGCTAAAACGATTGTTCAAAAACAACCGCTTAATTCATAAGACCAAAATAAAGAATAAACTCCATTTTTCTCATCAGGTTTTAATTATCCATAAACTTAGACCTTTCAATTTTAAAAAAACCAAATACTAGGTTAGTTAACTAGTATTTCTTTGTTTAGGCATTCGATTAGACTTGAATAACCGAAACCTCACTTTGATAAGACAAACTAAGATCAGAATTAACTTAGTTTCTTATCCGGAATCGAATTGGAGTAAACAACTCATCCCGTATACATATTATTTCGTTAAGCCATAAATAATTCATACAAACCAAAATAAATCAACTTGCATAATTATTCACCTCAACCGGAAGCAATTGAAACAATAATAGACATTATAAGCACCGCAATTGCACCGTAATTTTGTAAGCCTAAACGATTGATACCATACAAAAGCAAGATAACAATAGTTTTTCATAACCGGAGAATCACACACACATCAATTGTACCGAAATTTTGTAAGCCTAAACGATTGATATCACACAATAAAGCAAGATAACAATAGTTTTTCTTAACAGGAACCAATTGAAACACACATCCACACACACATCATGGAATAAATATCAATTGAACCTAAATTTCGTTAAGCAAAAGCTACAATATATATAATATTAACTTAGGCTTTTCTTAAACAGGAAAACAATTAACTAACAAGATTGTTACCTCAAATTTTGTATCCACTTCTCCAATATGATTGCATCTTCGTCCAGGGAGAATTGATATCAAAATATCACCACGTTGTCATCCTTATGCGTGAACAAAAGAATAAAAACACACCTCAACCTTTACCAGAGAAAGGTTGAAAACCGGTTTTAACAATTGCAAGCAAAAGTTGAAAACCGTCGAAACACATATGCATTTATGCTAAACCAAAACAGATTCAACATATTGTGACTTTTTCACATATTGTTTCTATTAGAACCCCTCATAATCCTTTGATAAAGCCTACCTACTAGGGATAGAACTTAATCCCGCTAAATCAAAAATTCACCCAAACCATGAGGGTTCACAATATATGAGATCGACTATTAAGGTATAAAACCGAAATCAAGCATCCCATAAACATACATAAGTTTTTACAAAACTTTAACTTGAAAAATAAAACAAGTCTTACACACTTTATTTAATAATGTATATAATATTACATATTCAGTTTATGGACATTAGTCAGATATGTCCAAATCAGTATCTTCTGCTTCTTCTTCAGAGGAAGTGTCTTTTTAACTGTCAGAAATAGCATTCAGAGCATAGGTAAGATCTGGATGTATTTCTATTGCACGATCAATCAGATCAATAATGCAGTTTTTCTTCCTTTCTAGTTTTCTCCTGAGAGATTGAGGATCTCCTTCCATTCTGATAGGAGGAGGACCATAGGAGACTTGTCCCCTCATTTGATTGAGTATTCGTTCTCCAAGTTTCTTTGGGATTTTTTCCCTGGCGTTCGCCCAAACAATCCCAAAGGAGCTGCATATTCTTGTGATCAAACAAGCAAACCCAGGAGTTCTTCTTTTACCATTTCGGATGGTAATCATTTGTCTAATCACTAGACCACATAAGTCAAAGTTTTTGACTCCATTGACAAGATGATATACAAGTTCAACAACATCTCTAGTCCATTTTGTCTTATTCATATTGCTAGGACACAGGTTTTCAAAAGACAATTTCCCAAAGACTTTGAGCTGAAATTCAACATTGTTAATAAGAAGAGAGTTACCTGACCATTCTCCACCAATTTTTGATGATATGGTGTTGTTGTCGACCTTGTACCTTTGATCCGATCATGGCAAGAAGGTATTCATGTATGTGTAAAGTATCAATTCCGAAATTACTTGTTTATTAACTTCAAACGACCTCGTACGAATCACGGTACGAAAGGTACAACCTTCAAAATTCATTTCATGCATATTGGCATAAAATAGCTTCACAAGGTCCGGAGTTGCTTTGAAAGAACTTTCATGAATGATACCCCATTCACGATGCTTCACAAAGTTCATATATTTTGTATCCGAAACTTTGGTAAACAACATTTCCATGATGAGTTCTTTGATTGAACCAAATTTCACAAAACATTCATCATTCACAAAATAATTTTGAGAACTAACATCATAGGTAAGACTAGGCATGTTTCCATAATTTATATCCATGGTAGAGTAAAGCATCGAATTTCTATTTGAACCTTCTCCTCTAACAAAGTTTCTATTACCCCTAGCCCGAGTATCCATTGAATTAGCAAGAGAAGTGAAGAACCACTTACAATCGGTAGAGTTTGTAGAGAGATCAATCTCCTTGCTTGTGACGATTTGGAATGAAATAAAAGCAACCCTTTGTTCCTTTTGAAGTTTAGACTTAATTGATACAAGTTTCTCCCCTTGAATCGAACATGCAAGAAACACAAAGAGAGAAAAATCGAACCTTCGTGAGTTGTTGGAGTTTCTATAAACTCAAAGAACGTAAAGAAAGAGATATTCCCATCTTTCTTTGTTTTTATCACCAAGTCTATCTTGTATTCGGATGTGGATCTGGATCCGAATAATACTAACACCCAAAGACCGAAACTTGATAGGGAATAACCAAAAATCGGTTCCTTGGTCAATTTTGAATTGTCTGGGTCTTGACAATTCCGACACACTAGGTGTTGAGATAAGACTGTTAGTCAATGAAGTTTCACTGGGCAAGTCATGACAGATTTCAGTAGATTCAAAATCTATATCAGAGTCATCATAATCTTCAAGAGAAAATTCTTCTGAGTTGTTATAGAGAGAGTATTCTTGAAATACTTCAGAAGTATAATTAATTAAGTACTCATGAATGAGTGGATTCCCTTTAGAATTATTAGTTTTCTTCGAGTTATCCAGTTCTTTAAGGAACTCATCAACCTCATTTGAACTTTGATGGAGTCTCCAAGGATCTTGAGAGTTTTAGCTAGTGATTCATCCTCCTTTTGTTCATATATCTTAATCTCATTCTTTAAGTCGGAGATTTGATTTTCTATTTCTGCAAATTCAGATAATTTTCTGTCGATTTTGCTAGAAGCATCTTCAGTGAGACTAATATATAGGCGACATTCATCAAATGTCCAAAATTCTTTGGAACGAATTGATTCAACAATTTCATTGTCTGACATCCCTTCAAACAAATTTGAGTCAATTAATCTTGACATTACGTTAACTGAATCAGACATAAGATTCAATTCTTATAGGTTGGATCGCACCAAACACATATTGTTAGATCTTTTTGTGTTTGCCTGCTCTGATACCAGTTGAAAAGGCGAGGGTACCCAAATATACCTCAAGCTAAAACTTTTCCTACCTATAAGTCCTTTCTCCGAAAGTGATTGTCTATGGACTGAGTCGAGACAATACAACTAATCGGTTCACACTTCATGTGATCGTCTATGGATACGAGATCGAGACAATACAACAACGAAGTATGTTTTACTTGATACAAAGGTTCGGACTTAACCAAACACAATAGGATTGCTTATCAAGTAAATAGGAATTAACGTTTGTGTGATTTACTTTAACTATAATAAAACAATTATAATGCGGAAAATAAAAGTAAATGACACAGCAAGATTTTGTTAACGAGGAAACCGCAAATGCAAAAGAAACCCGGGACCTAGTCCACAATTGAATACTCTCAGGATTAAGCCGCTACACAAAATTACACCTAACTTCGTATAATTGAGATCAAGTAACTAACCCTATAGTTCACTTAGTTCCGTCTGTATTCCCACGCCTCCGACCTATGAATAAGTCACGTACTTGGAACAATCCCTTTGGTTCGTATTCCAAACAGTAAAGGAACAAGAAATCTGTTTGGTATCAACTCTATTCAACCAAGTGATATGAGTCGGACAAAGGCTCTTCCGTTTATTTCAACATAAACTCCTTCGTCGGGTCTAGATCTATCTTATGTTCAATCACCCTAAGGTAATTGTTTAAGATTAAGCCAACAACACCTATAATCTGAAGAACCGTGTTGATGCCGATATACTCAATTAATCAATTGTACTGTACTCAGTACAATTTGTATCAAGATCCGGGAAATTAAAGAAGAAACATAGAAGAATCAGAGACGACAGGGAAGAATAGAGGGGATTGAAGAAGAAATGAGACGAATTAGGGAAGAAGAAGAAGGAGAAGAATCTGGTTCATAGAACACAGCCTAAGAGAGAGATATTCATTCATTCATTGATTAGTTCCTTCTGATACAGAAGCCGCTTCATATAGCTAGGCTTATCTACCAAATCTAACGACCATAAACAATCCATCTAGTTACATCTTAACTCTCGATAATAACTGATAACGACACCCATATGTATGTTAAATACTACTAACTGTAAAAATACCCATTGACACTCCCCATGATAGGGGCACTCCTCTGCAATATAGGTACATGACATTCCCCACCCCTTCAAAACATCCTTGTTCTCAAGGATAAGAACTGAGGTGCTATTCCTCTGCAATGTAGGTCCATGACATTCCATGTAGTGCAGTAGGAACCCATGTGATGCAATGACCACTAATTCTCCTTGCGAGGCCCATAAACATCCTAACACGAAGTCCAGTAACTCACTGTCCAGCATTGTGTGTACTCCTAGCAACATCTCCTGAACTTCAATATCGACCAAGATTATGTTACTTTCCCAAAGAAGCACTTCAAAGACAGATGATTCTACCTGTAGCTGATGTGCAAGAACTTCAGTAACGTCCCTCTTCACATCCATGAGTACCACGAAAAACGTAGTAGCATAGAAATCAGCCTGTACTGAATTTGGGGAATTCTTCTGGCTAGGACGAGGAACTGCAATTGTTGCTCCCTCACTGGTGAAGAACTTCATACGCTTCAAGATCAGTTGTGTGCATTTCGACGAACTCCCAGCTGCTATCATGGAGCACTTATTATGTTTCCTGTTTTCTACACACAAGGATAATTGCTGCCAGCCACTACTTAGAAAGAGACCCACAATAACATAGTTAGATAACTCAGTTAGTTCCTTGAGAGAAGTCGATAATCTCTGAAAAATTATGGTAAGAATGATAAGCTGGTACCCAAGTTTCAAAATGAATTCATGAGCATATTTGTCATCACAAGCGTCCATGAAAATCAACCCACTATTAACAGACAAGTAATAAGTAATATATAATTTGGAAGTTTTTGTATCATAAGGAGAACGCCTGTTAACATGTTTAATTTCTTTACCGCGATCAAATACGAGTCGACAATATTCAGCAGTTGGTAAACTAGCACATATATTGAAGTAATCAGAATTACATACGTGAAGAAGTATACCTTGGTGAAGTCGCTTGTGTAAGGAAGAATTTGTCTGAGAAGAAAATAGAAATAACTATTTTTGAAAATATGATTTCCTGTGTCGCAGTTCTTCACAATATAATCTGCAACTCTTTCACTTATCGAAATTCTCTCATAGACATCAGATATAAGCACACTGAACACGATATAATCATCAGTCCAAACAAGCAGGTTCATTCCCATTGCAAGAGACTCTGTCCAGCTAGATCTCATTGTTGGTGAGAACCATAAATCTAACAGTTGCGCCAAGGAAATTCTCACACTCCAGAAAATTGCCGGAACCCCTTCACAGCTCAATAAAATCTCCACTAGCAGCACAAGTAGAGTATAATTCACAGTGAACCATCTATGAGTTCCCACTACTCTGACATAGAACTGAAACTTGATATAGACTTCCATGGTTTGGTAAATTAGACTCAATAGTCGATATAAGCTATAAGATTTAAGTCTAACATAATACCTAGAGTGAACATCAGTTGGATATCGACAGAACTGATGTTCACTTCAATTACATAATACCTAGAGTGAACTCCATAGTACAGTCCAAGGAATTATACCCTGATGTTCTAGTACCTTCTCCATTTCAATTACTTTACCCAGCAAGAGTAACACAGGTCTAGTTCTATCAATCATTTTAACAAGCAACATTCTCTCATCAAGACTCGCAGCATCATTAACACAAAAACTAACAATCGAAGGTATATACCGAAAATCTGACTGGTACCCCAAGCTAGGAATCCATGGATTAACCAAATTCTCATAAGAAATTGATAAGACAATAACATATTTACCTCTATCAAATAACGACCGAACATCATCCAGATGAAGATAAGAATAATTCATACCGTTTACTTTGTTGCCTAGAATGAAAAACTCCTTCAAGTATAGGCAATATTGTCCATCAATTGTACCCTGGTTTCGACTGATGAAGTCCCTTATCACTTTACTCTCAACACCTTTGCTTGGAAAATGCAGAACATCAATCGAGTTACTCCTAGTAGTGAGGGATTTCTCTTCTTGTGGTTCTGAATTCACTGAATCTTCTTTTTCCTCAAATAAAAATGACGGAATCATTTCGAAATCGAGAGATTCCTCTTCAATACACCTGGAAATTGATTTGAACTTCTGAGATCCAATATCATTTGGAATTGGATAAGTGGAAATTTGAGAATTAGAACCACCAATTAGGTCGGGAACTCGAGTTGAATTTGTAGAATCCCCTTCCTCACTCTTCATTGCTCCCATAACCCCAACTTCTTTAACTAACTGTTGTCTCGATGATTGTTAATTTTTCAATTTGGCGAGTGCAATCATTGAATTCAACCTCATCTCTGTAATGGTAATCATTATATCTGTTGCCCGAAGGTTAAATTCTCGATTTGGTGAGGGCATATCCAAAGAAAACCTAATATACTTCAACTGTAGATTCATTAATTCGAACCTTACAGCCAACTCCGCCGTGGATAGAAACGGCTCTGATGCCAAATGTACTGTACTCAGCACAATTTGTATCAAGATCCGGAAATTAAAGAAGAAATGACAAAACTTTGGTAATTCTTTTCTTAATTTTATTCATGATACTTTCATAGATATTTATACATTACGGTTTTCAAAACTTACCTAAGACACTGATTTGAGACTTTCCTTATAAGTCTCACAATCATGACTTACATAAACAATCCTTTCCTAATATATACCACTTACCTTATCAGTCTCAAGTTCGTGACTGATATGGACAATACTTTCCATAGACTGACCACTACGGTCTTGGAAAGTATTACCACTTTTCTTAATACCCCCCTCAAGACGGAGCATGCAGGTCACAAATGCCCATCTTGGACAAAAGACCTTGAAACTGAACTCGGCCTAATGCTTTGGTGAAGATATCCGCCAACTGTATCCCTGTGGGCGTATACGAGGGAGAAATAATTTTCTGTACTATCGCATCCCTGATGATATGACAATCCACTTCTATATGTTTAGTTCTTTCGTGAAATACGGGATTCTGAGCAATATACAATGCCGACTGACTATCACAAAGAAGACTCATTCCCTGTGTATGACGAATTCCCAAATCACTTAGTAATTGCTTCAACCACTTCAATTCACAAGTAGCTGCAGCCATAGATCTGTACTCTGCTTCAGCTGAACTCCGAGAAACTGTGTACTGCTTTTTAGTCTTCCAAGACACTGGTGAATCTCCAAGAAGCACAAACCATCCTGTCAACGATCGTCTAGTCAAAGGACAGCTTGCCCAATCTGAATCACACCATCCTTTCAAACTTAAACTACTATCAGAGCGCAACAAAATTCCTTGCCCAGGATTCTTTTTCAAATATCTAACTACCCGAAGTGCAGCTTCCCAATGTTCTTGTCTTGGATGCTGCATAAACTGTGACAAAATATGCACAGAATAAGCTAGATCCGGTCTAGTCACAGCCAGATAAATCAATCTTCCGATCAATCGTCGATACCTTTCTGCATCACTCAACAACGGCCCTGTTGCTAAAGCCAAACGATGATTAGTTTCCATTGGAAACTCTGCTGGTTTTGCTCCTAATAACCCCGTCTCCATAATAATGTCTAATGCATATTTCCGCTGACAAACATAAATGCCTTGTTTACTGCGAGCTATCTCCAAGCCCAGAAAATATTTTAATTTTCCCAAATCTTTCATCTTGAAACACTGTCCCAAGTATGTTTTAAATTTATTTAGCTCCACTATATTATCTCCTGCAACAATCAAATCATCCACATACACCAAAACATTAAGTTGCACTTTCCTTTTATCATAGTGAAGAGAGAATAGTCTGAATAAGATTGCCGAAAACCATAATTCTTCAAAGCTGTTGATAGTTTCGCAAACCAACAACGTGGAGCCTGTTTCAAACCATACAATGATTTCTTCATTCTACATACCATATTAGGATTGCCTTTCGCAAATCCAGGTGGTATTTTCATATACACCTCTTCCTCCAAATCTCCATGTAGAAACGCATTGTGTACATCCATCTGATGTACTTCCCAATTTTTAACAGCTGCAACAGCTAGAAAAGTGCGCACTGTTGTCATTTTTGCTACCGGTGCGAAGGTCTCTTTGTAGTCTAAGCCTTCCACCTGATGATTTCCAAAGATCACCAATCTTGCTTTTAAGCGAACCAAATTCCCATTTTCATCATACTTCTCTGTATATATCCATTTACTTCCTAGTGCTCTCTTGCCCTCCGGCAATTCTTGCAAAACCCAGGTATCTTGTTCTTCTAGTGCTCGTATTTCTTCTTCCATTGCTTTCCGCCATCCTGGATGTCTCATTGCTTCTTTAAAATTGCGAGGTGCTGAACTCGCAGTTATAGCTGCAAGAAATTTCTTATATGGTGTAGAAAATTTTTCACAACTAACATAATATGTCAAAGGATACGGCGTACCTGAGGAGGATGATTGTGATGTATGAAGATGAGATGGACCATTTTCTCTAGTGGTGTGCGTCACAAAACCCTTAAGCCTACTCGATGGAATTTTCATACGCTTTCCTTTACCCATATCACCTTCTACGCAACACTATTACCCGGACTGACTGCTTCAGCAGATCTCTCTTGGACTGCTACACGTTCTTCTTCCGTCGCAGTCATATCTTGAACTATTTCACCATCTCCGTTTGTCGCAGTTGCATCAGGTATGCCTACAGCGTCTCCTGCTGTTGCTGTTATGCCTACAGCGTCTCCTGCTGTTGCTGTTACGCTGGTACTGCCACACTCTCACTGTGTCGCTGTTGCTGTTACCTCTTCATCATCGCTCCAGTCAAACGCTGGATTCAACTGAGCAGTCTCAGCTGATACACCAATCCCCTCGGTCTCAATATAATGACCAGGCTGATCACTCTCGGTGCGAGTTGCAACTGTTGGCTGCTGCACCACAGACGTTGCATTCTTATATGGGAAACTATTCTCATAAAACTGGACATCTCTTGACACTAAGAATTTTCTTTCATCCAAGTCATATACTTGCCATGCCTTTTTACCAAATGGATATCCAAGAAAAACACACCGCCTTCCTCTACTTGCAAATTTATCCCCTTTGTTATTTTGATCATGCACATAACACAGGCATCCAAACACTTTCAACTGATTATACGGAGGTTGCTTTCCAAACAATATTTCATACGGCGTTTTATTTTCCAGAATAGGTGTAGGAGTACGATTAATCAAATACGCAGCTGTCAATGCGCATTCTCCCCAAAACCGTATTGGCAAGTTGGCTTGAAATCTCAAAGCCCTTGCCACATTCAATATATGTTGATGCTTTCTCTCCACTCTTCCATTTTGTTGCGGAGTGCCTACACACGATGTTTCAAAAACTATCCCATTAGTCTTAAAATATCCACGCAATGAATTAAACTCAGTACCATTATCACTTCTAACAATTTTGATATCTTTATCAAATTGTCGTTTCACAAGAGCTATGAAATCAAGAAACGTTCGTTCAACTGCAGTTTTATTTTGAAGCAAATGAATCCACACACCTCTTGAAAAATCATCTACTATTGTTAAAAAATACTGTGCTCCACAAGACGATGTAGCCCTATAAGGACCCCATAGATCTATATGAATCAATTCAAAAATACAACTGGCTTTACTTAGACTACTAGCAAAACTACTTCTATGTTGTTTCGCTCTTGGGCAAATATCACAAACTTCATTATGCTTCTTCAATCTACTCACACCCCAACCTTTGCAATACTTTTTCTGATGGATGTCCCATTCGTCGATGCCACAGCTCGTATGATGCTCCACTGACTGCCATAACTTCAACTTGAGGCACACCACAGAAAATGTATAGTCCACCTTGTCGTTCACCCATTCCAATCACCTTCCTCGTCAACCGGTCCTGTATAAGACATAAACTGTTAGTACATTGTACCGTACATACTAATTCATCAATAAGTTGTGTGACAGAAATTAGGTTACAGGTTATTTGAGGCACATAAAGCACATTATCAAGTCTCAAACCGCCCTGCAGAATAATAGTCCCTATTTTCTCAGATTGTGCATATTTCCCATCTGGGAGTCCAACAGTACACTTCACAATATCTTTCACATCAATCATGTCATCTCTTCTACACGTGACATGATTTGTAGCTCCCGTGTCAATAATCCAATTCGGTTTAGTTTGCTTACCTTGCAGTTGGGACGTATTTTTCTTTGCATTCAAAAACTCAAGCACCTGTCTGAGCTGTGTTGCGGTTACTCCCATCAAATCTGAGCCGTCTGAGGAATATGTGTTATTTGACTGCTTTGTCTCTGATATATTTAGATTATGTGCTCGAACCTGATTTCCCGTTCCTTGTCCTCTACCTCCCTCCTCTCCATTCGCAAAACCACCACGTCCTCTACCACCAGTTCTTCCACCTCTACCATATCCTCTTCCACTTCTCGGTTTATCTCCCCACCATTCAGGGTATCCAATAAGCTGAAAACAACCTTCATCCGAGTGTCCTTGTCTGCTACAGTGCTTGCAATATTTATTTGGATCATAAGTGTTATTGAGAGGACGTTGATCAGATTGTACCTTGAACGCCATCACATTGTCATGAACTTCCGGTGTGGCGGCTACATCTCCTTTCCTAAGACGTTCCGAGTTTATCATTGTTTGATATGCTACATCTATTGAAGGCAGTGGATCTCTTGCCAACAATTGTTCACGCAAGGAACCATAGACAGCATCTAGTCCAATTAAGAAATAATGTAATAAATCTTCTTCTCTCAAAGTACTAACCTGTGTTGCAATATCACATTCGCACTTGCCACACTTACACGTTGGTACCTTCATATATGTGATCATCTCATCCCATATCTTATTCAATCTTCCAAAATAAGCAACCACACTTTCTGTTTGCTTTTGTTTACATTCACTTAAAGATGTCTTCAGCTGGCATGTCCGTGTTCCACTTACAACACAAAACCGTCTCTTCAAGTGGTTCCATAACAAGTTGGCATCATCAAAGTCTCCCAAACTGGATCTAAGTGACGGCTCCAATGTGTTGCTGATCCAAGAAACAAGCATCGACTGAATTGCCACCCATTCTTCCAACTGTTCACTTTCTTTCGGTTCTTTGATTGTTCCATCAATGAAACCAAACTTCCTCTTAGCTATTAATGATCTTCTTATGGCTCTAGCCCATTCATCATAGTTATGTCCTTTTAGAACAACCGGTGTGATAATTATACCTGGACCATCACTTGATCCTAGATGATATACTGGATTCTTCTTTTGCGTATCATATTCTATATTCTTGTCTTTGCTTGATTCTCCATCACCACCCATTCTTCTTTTTTTTTTTTTTAATCAACTGGCTCGTGATGCCATGACAAACTTTGGTAATTCTTTTCTTAATTTTATTCATGATACTTTCATAGATATTTATACATTACGGTTTCAAAACTTACCTAAGACACTGATTTGAGACTTTCCTTATAAGTCTCACAATCATGACTTACATAAACAATCCTTTCCTAATATATACCACTTACCTTATCAGTCTCAAGTTCGTGACTGATATGGACAATACTTTCCATAGACTGACCACTACGGTCTTGGAAAGTATTACCACTTTCCTTAATACTTCCAAGACCGTAGTGGTCAGTCTATGGAAAGTATTGTCCATATCAGTCACGAACTTGAGACTGATAAGGTAAGTGGTATATATTAGGAAAGGATTGTTTATGTAAGTCATGATTGTGAGACTTTCCTTATAAGTCTCACAATCATGACTTACATAAACAATCCTTTCCTAATATATACCACTTACCTTATCAGTCTCAAGTTCGTGACTGATATGGACAATACTTTCCATAGACTGACCACTACGGTTTTGGAAAGTATTACCACTTTCCTTAATAAGAAACATAGAAGAATCAGAGACGACAGGGAAGAATAGATGGGATTGAAGAAGAAATGAGACGAATTAGGGAAGAAGAAGAAGGAGAAGAATCTGGTTCAGAGAACACAGCCTAAGAGAGAGAGATTCATTCATTCATTGATTAGTTCCTTGGGAAAAATATGGTTTGGTCCAAAATCCCTTCCAAATATACTAGTTAGTCCTAACCCATTTAATTAGGTATAAATTAATCTTTTTATGAAAGTACACAAATAACCTTCCTGATTTAAAATTTAGTCCAAATATTTGCAGTTTAGTCCAAAATGACTCATGATGATGTCAGCAGTTTTAAATAATATAAAAAAAAAAATTAATTTATCTTTCGAACTGTTTGTCCAAAATTCGCAAATTTTATATATTCGGAAAGCTCTTTCCGAGAGCTACAAAAAGAGTACCCATATGACTATATAATTCTCATTTTTTAAAAAACTTAATCCAAAAAAATCCAAAAACAAAACAAGGTGGGTTTATACACCACATACAACATGAATCGTCCACCTTAAATAAGCATAACATGGAAACTCAAATAGATTTCAACCATCAACCTCCCCAAACCTTGTGATAGGCTTGGGCATTCTACCATTTTGAGCTTATGAGTCCCTAAGAATAAACAATAAAAAGAATCAACATGCGCACAATAACAAATAACATGTGTACCAAAAACATGTATACAAGTCCATATCCGAGGACATTATCGACTAACACGTGTATAACAATGTGCACATTAAAAATTACCAAAAAAACTATAGTGTACAATAAAAGAAGGCAAGTCTTTCATGCAATAACTTGAAAAATAAAGAAAAAACAACGAATAATTGTGGTTTTGAATCAGAGTGATTGGATGCAAGTAAAACAAGGTTTCAACAACTAATAGACACTCATCCACATATATAGAATTACATGTATGCAACGATCTAGTGGAACAAAATATACTGAAAATAAGCAACAGAATGAGTCTCACCTGGTCAAAATACCTCAGTTTAACTCAAAAAGAGAGCACCTCTTCTTTCGTTAGGTGTGTCATCGAAAATATCGACCCCTAATGGCTTATTTTCATAAACTGTCTCTGAAACATCCAAAAGTTCATGATCATTGCAAGAAAATCAAAAATTGATAATGTGAATACAACTACGTATACAATAAAAATAAACAGGCGTACAACTATGTACACATAAGGATACCCCTACAACTATGACATGCCAGCTAACAATAAAAGTTACACTTGGTGGGAAAAAACAACTAACCTTGTTACGTACTCCGCCCATGAAGTCTCATTGATCCCCATGAATCAAGAATAGCTTCTACTCTTTGCATATGTGATAAGCTTGTCTTCCCTTAAGTCAGATCCAATATTTTTCTTTCGCATCGTTTCCTCTACATATTGGGGCAGCACAAGGTCCCTCTTTCATTCCTCATCATCTTAAAACATCTAGGATAAGACTTCGAAAGTTGTTTAGCAGTGGTCCAGGAAGTAAAAATAGTCTTCCCACCTACACTCACTTCATAATCACTTTCTTAACTTATGACAACAACCAACAAAACTTGGAGACTGGGGCGCACAACCCTGGAAATTTCAACCACAGTTTTAGGTCAAATAGAAAAATAAAGATGTTAAGCTACATTTTACATGCATCACAGTTATATGGCAATATTATGAGGGGTACGTATATTGGGATCCAGAGTTCTGCTAGATGTCTCATTTGATAACCACGGCTGAAAACATATGCTTAAGAAGAGGGATGACACAATGAACTACATCTCAGTTCAATCCACCACCTCAGTTCCTAAAATAGGCTTGTTTCTAGGATGCAAATGGCGGTGAAATCCACCTGGACTCATCTTGTTACAGGTGCATCAATACGTACACTTGTATTATAGGTGCACCAATTTGTACACTTGTATACAAGTGCACCAACATGTACACTTATAGAAGGATGGTAACCTGAATGTCAAGAGACCTTGTCAAGCTAAATCAACAACTCTGCAAACGATGCACTGCTAGAAAATCATCCATTATTGCATTTAAGAAGATTACAAGGCTTACACAATATTATTCCTCTGAGCGTTACATAAGACTGACTAAGATCAGACCAAGGAGACCTGCGTATTATAATTATAAAACATACCTCTCATTGTAAGTGCGAAGAACTCGTATAGTTTCCTTTTGTAAGTAAATGATTCAATTGGCGCAGGTGCAGTAGTGGAATCTGGCGCAACATTAACACCAACATTTAGCGAAAGTATCCTTCACAAAATATTAATACCCTTTGCAAGCCATATTATGCATTCGCATTTATAGATCTCAATAACCTCACCGTCGTCATCAACACCATCTTCCTTCTGAGTTAACATCACATATCACATAGTGCATCAAGTTGTTCGCAAGGGCCAGCTTGATCCTCTTCCCCAGGGATCCCAGAGGAGGGAACCCTAGGAGAGCCGCCGACTCCAACTACTGTCCATGTACGAAGTAGATAGTATTCGACCAAAGAAAAAAAGGAAGAATCAATCAATATTCGTGATACAACCATTTCCAGCGGAGCCTAGAAGAAGGTAACTCGGAACCTAGAATAAGGTGACTCGCCCAGATTAGACATGCAAACAGAGAATTACAAAAAAAAAAAAAAACTAAAATAGAAGATTCTTATATAGTGAGAAGCATGTGTACAACTATGTACATATTAACAATTAACATGTGTACAATTATGTACACATCAATAATCAAACTTATTTTCTGACATCCTATATTTGAGGGACACTATAGAATTATTTAGATGTCTACATTCCAATTTCAGACCAATCCGGAAATTATAAGTTCTCATCTTTTATATGGAGTTTGAAAATATAAAACCGTAGTTCAAATGGTTTGTCAACTGTATATGAAAAGATGGCCGCAAGATTGCATTTCTGCAGTTTGTAGTTCTGACATGATGTACGGCGAGAGCCATAAATCCTCAACAATAATTCGAAATGCAAATCCCTCCGAACCCATTATAGAGGAGACATAGAGGCAAAGAAAGAGTACTAGTTGCAGAACAACAAATCTAAGCAAATAAATTCCCAATTAAAACTACAGAATGTTAAATTAATTCATTAAAACTATAAATACTTAATACCAAGAACAACAAGACATTGTGCAGAAAAGAGTTAATTATCAAAATGGGACGCAAAATAAAACCAGGTACAAATCTTTAATGAGGTAAATCCATGACTAACCCATTAAAAAAAAACAAAACAGAATCAAAAAAAAGAAGCCCATTTCTTAAATTAACAAACAAACACAAATATGGCAAAATAAAGGACATCCCAAAATGAAAATTTATCAAAAACTATAAAGAAAATGAGAAAATAACATTTACCTCTCTATGAGTATTATGATTATTATTAGAAACTCTATCTCCTCCTCCTACTCCCCGATTGTTATCATTTCTTCCTCTAGATGATTGGTGGAGTGGTCGTCTTAGATTACTAAGCTAAGCAATGAACAAGAGCTGAAAAATTAATTACAGACTCCAATCATTTATAATAGGGAACGAAATAGAGGTTTTGTAACCCTTTAATATTGTTGTAGTTTGTACAGGGATCAATCATATTCTAACAATTGAGCAAAATTTCCATTTGAAAGGGAACAAAACAAGCAATACAACAACAAAAACCCAATGAGGGGCTGGCTGTTACAGTGCAGCTTAATTGGGAGAGCGAAATGACTATTAACAACAGAAAAAAACACCTAACAAATTCATTTGGAGTCAGTAGTACATCTCATTTTCTTTCTTTAACGAAAACAGCATCAAATTGGTACTCTTATAGAAGAAAAATGTCATAATTACAACCATCAATACACTTATGCTCCATTCTGATGCTTCCATTAACAGTAGCAATTACGGTTTTGCGATTGGAGTGGTCTTGTTCATTGCTTAGACTTATTGCAAAGAGTTATTAGAAACTCATCTATATAATATGTGTTCAAAATTTAGACTCAATAAGTAGTTGACAGTGACACTAGCTTGATGGTTAATATTAGGTCGAAAATTCAATCTAAATCATTTTTTGAAAAGATTACATGGGTAATATAACTCAGTTGTGCTGATTACAGATCCAAAATTAAATTTTAGATTCAAACTAAGGAAAAAATGATAGATCGAAATTCAATTAAGAGCCCTAGAAAGCTTCTACAAAGAAATTTTTTCATGATTTTCAACTCAAAATGATGAGAATCATCCCAAGATTAAATATCAAAATACTGGTTGCGAATCATAAAAGAAATTTGGGATGAAATTAGAGTTTTCAATACCTCCGATGATTGTTGGTAGCTCCGCTAATAAACTCCACCGTCTCCTTCAACAGATCGGAAGAGGCAGAGATAAGTTTATCGGGGATAAGAAGTAGAGAAATGAAGATGTATATCGACTGATGATGTGGTTTTTTAATTGAGTTGCATTAATAGGTTCGTTGAGGCTTGTGAAAGCAAAAGATTCTAGACTTAATAAAACTTAAAATAAAGAAAACTTAACTCAAAATTTTATTTCAAGATATGAGAAAATAACCAAGACACTGATTCCACTATTACACATGAATGAATGATGGTAAATAACCCAAAACTCTAATTATCTTTAAGTCCCTTATTTTCTTAACTCACAAATAATCAGGCAAATTCTCAAAAATTAATTATATCCCCTAAGCATAGATTATCTAATCAAAGCATAACCTATCTAATTGAATCACAACTAATGAAGAAAATTATGCAAACTTTTAAGAACTCTGGAAAAGCAGTGATTGAGTGAATTATAATTAAATATTAGAGAAAATGTAATAGTTGCCAAATTATTCATGCGTAAATAGCTTCCTCATTGCCTTGGTTGTGAGAGAATTAGCACATCATCATGTTGGAAACACGCTCGAAATTCATTATTATTGCTCAAAGGGTGTTTACAAAGATGAAATGGAGAAAATGATGAAAATCGGGTGTTTGCAACGTTTATAATCGTTGCAAACGCTGTTACAGAGAACTATATATATAAAGTGTCGATGTTATAAGACCCCCGGTTCTGTTTCGCAAACGTTGTAGAAAAACGACTGTCTTTGCTGGTCTGTTCTTCGTGTTCTTCAGCTATGCAGCAGCAGAAATGGTGACTCTCTGCAACTTCAATTTCTCGCCTCTGTGATTTTCTAAATCCTCCCAATTCTCTCCTCTCCCTTCTCTGCTACCACAAGACGCTATTTATACACAACAAGCGATGAAAATCTCTTGTAATAACTCGTAATAATTCTCCTTAACTCTGCCAGCCTCGGAGATATTTTTATTTCCTTTTTCTTCTTCTTCACGCGTCTGTTACTGTAAACTATCCTTATTTGATTTCTACACGTTTCTGCTCCAATTTGGCACAATCCAAGCACAAGCATTACACGTCTAAATCTTGCGTAATCCCGTGATATTCTCCTGCAAAACTCGCGCTTCTCTGTTTTCTTCCACGCGTGATTGTAGCCTAAGTTAGACGAAACAAAACACATTACCATCCCTGTTTGGTACGTTCAAGTCATCCCAGAAAATCTCAGCCATTGAATCTTTCTCTAACTCTTCCAAAATTCCAACCCTAAATGTTTCCGGTAACTGGACAAAATTCCGGTGAAACTCCATGGAATTCTGTTCTCATCACCGGTGATTATCCAGCCCAGTTCTTTCCATTATAATGACTATACCAAGCCTGTTTAGTGTTAAAAGGTCCAACCAAGCTGAATTTGGCGATTGAATCTCCACCAATCAGCTCCGAAAATCCAACCCTAATCTGTTGTTCGTGATTATCAACTTTTCCCGCCAAAAACATTTTCAAACGAAGAAGAAAGGGTTGCCCCTTATCCAACAGCTGGGGGTGCGAATATCAGGTGTGTACCCCTTAGTAATTGGGATGCCCCTTAACCACAGTAGGGGTCCGAATAACACGTGTTCTCCGGGGGTGCTCCGAGCAACTTTTCGAGCCGAATTTTCCAACAATATTTATTTCCAAAAAATACCTACAAACACACAAAACATCATAATAAGGACAAAAACGAGCACTAACAATACAAAATATTAAGGACAAATTAGACACATAAATGTGTCTATCAAATACCCCCAAACTTATTATTTTCTAGTCCTCGAACAAAACTAATAAAAAAATGAAACCGAGATAGTCTCGGGTGGGTTTAACAGAGGTGTACCCACAAAAACCTTTTACTCCAGACCCTAGCTATCTAGGCAGAACCTTGGAAGGCACTAATGAATCTCCTTGGTTGGCATACTTATTGAATACAGGAGGAAGTACCCTGATGCGAAATTCCAATTGATGTACACGAGTTTGAACCCACATACTAAAATTCATATAAAGTGACAGAGCTCTACTCAGATAGTTTCTGGACATCATAAACCGGAGTCAACCAATCACATGGATAGATTAAGAAGATGGATGTAGAGAAAATCGTGGATGATGTTGACTAAGGTGAACCTATCCTAATGGACTGAGATACTGGTCTGGACTAATATCAACACACTGGCATATACAAGGGAACCAATGGTCGATAATCCTAACTCTAGGTCAACTCAGCTGGCATATACAAGGGTACCAGTGGTCGACTTTATTGCATTTATTCCGGTTGGTCTGGTGGTCTGGTCTCAATCATTTTTTTTTTTTGTATCTCAGTCACTCTATTTCACCCTAGCAATGGTAAAAAGAAAAATAAAAATAAGTGATCAGGATTCTTTCGATGTTTCCATCACGAGGATATGGCGAAACTACCATGTTTTTTTCTAACACCTGAGCTCTGTGCTTTATGAATAGACTCTTCTAGATTTTTCCATCTAATCAGATTGGTTCCTCAACTCCAACAACCAAGATGTTCCCATCCACTTAGATTGGTTAGTGTCGACCTTAATAAGCATAAATTTCTAGGCTCTGGAGTTTATTTATTGCAGCAAAAATTTTCTTCTCCACCCCCAAACTTAAATCTAACATTGTCCTCAATGTTTCTAATCAAAAAGCAATACTAAAAAGTAAAGTAACATGAGGAATCAGTAAAGAGAGAAGTCGGAAAGATAGTTACTGGGTGAAAAGAGAAATCAAAGACTAATATACAACATACAATCGCCTTGATGGTCAATCAAGGGTAAACAGGGTCCTCCAGAGGGACCTCCTCAACATCATCTGTAGGAAAGGGCTCTAAAAAGGGTTTCAATCTCTGACCATTAACCTTCGAAGAACTACTACCATCCGGTGTCTCAATTTCAACAGCTCCATGAGGAAATACAGTGCGACAATAAAGGGACCCGTCCACCGAGAACGTAACTTCCCAGGGAAAAGATGCAAGCGGGTATCATACAGAAGAACTTTTTGACCTGGAGAAAATGACTTCCGTAAAATATTTCTATCATGCACAAGTTTCATTTTGTTCTTATACTCCTTCACACTATCGTAAGCATCTATACGAATCTCGTCCAACTCATTGAGCTGGAGTTTCCTATGGACTCCTTCCTTGTCAAGTGAAAATTTTAGCTGCTTAACAGCCCAATAAGCTATATGTTCTAACTCAACAGGTAAATGACATGCCTTGCCATACACAAGCCGATAAGGCGACATTCCAATGGGGGTATTAAACGCAGTACGGTAATCCGATAAGGCATCAGTAAGCCTAGACGACCAGTCTTTCCGATTAGGATTAACTGTTTTCTCTAATATACGTTTTATCTCCCTATTGGAAACCTCAACCTGACCACTAGTCTGTGGATGATATGGGGTAGCTACCTTATGTGTAATACCATATTTCTTCATCAAAAGCTTAAAAGGTCCATTACAAAAGTGCGACCCTCCATCACTAATTATAGCTCGCGGTGTACCAAAACGTGTAAGTATATTATTTTTCAAGAACTCAATCACAACCCTATGGTCATTGGTTTTACAGGAAACCGCCTCAATCCACTTAGAGACATAGTCTACGGCGACAAGGATGTATAAGTTACCAAAAGAATTAGGAAACGGACCCATAAAGTCAATACCCTACACATCAAAGACCTCAACAACTAAAATAGAGTTCAAGGGCATCATGTTCCTACGGGAAATGGTTCCTAATTTCTGGCAACGCTCACAAGTAACACAATAACTGTGGGAGTATTTAAACAACGAAGGCCAATCGAATCCACACTGCAATATCTTAGCATCAGTCTTCTTAGCACTAAAGTGACCTCCACAAGCATGATCATGACAAAAGGAAATAATACTGGACTGGTCACTCTCAGGTATACATCTCCTAATAATCTGGTCTGGGCAATACTTAAATAAATAAGGATCATACCAAAAGAAGTGCTTAACCTCGGCTAAAAACCTAGAACGATCTTGTTTACCCCAATGTTGGGGCATTCGACCAGTAACAAGATAATTTACTATATTCGCATACCAAGGTGTTTGGGTAACAATGAACAGTTGTTCATCAGGAAAGCTATCCCTTATAGGAAGGGAATCATCAGGGAAATCGATAACTAGTCTAGACAAGTGGTCTGCTACTACATTTTCTGCACCCTTTTTGTCTCTAATGTCCGGAGAAAACTCTTGCACCAAAAGTATCCACCTAATCAATCTAGGTTTTGTATCCTTCTTAGACAAAAGATATTTCAAAGAAGCATGATCAGTATATATGACGATCTTAGAACCTAAGAGATAAGGTCTAAACTTGTCTAAGGCAAACACAATGGCTAACAGTTCCTTCTCGGTAGTGGTATAGTTCAACTGGGCATCATTCAGAGTTTTGCTAGCATAGTAAATCACATGAAGTAATTTGTTTTCTCGCTGACCTAGCACAACACCAATAACATAATCTGAAGCATCACACATGATCTCGAAGGGTAGGTTCCAGTTTGGTGCCTGGACTATGGAGGCGGTAGTGAGTAAACTGTTAAGCTTCTCAAAAGCCTCTAAACAAGCATCATTAAAGACAAACTTAGCATCTTTTGAAAGAAAATTGCAAAGAGGTCTAGCAATCAAGCTAAAATCCTTAATGAATCTACGATAAAAACCAGCATGCCCTAAGAATGACCTAATATCTCTTACGGTTTTTGGGACCGGTAAAGTTTTAATAAGGTCAACTTTGGCTCTATCTACCTATATACCCTTCGAAGATACGATATGCCCTAGAACAATTCCTGAACGAACCATGAAGTGACATTTCTCCCAATTAAGCACTAAATTCTTTTCCTTACACCTAGTCAAAACTAATGACAAATGATGCAAGCACTCATCGAAAGACGAACCAAACACTGAAAAATCATCCATAAAGACCTCTAAGAACCGTTCTACCATGTCATAAAATATGCTCAACATACAACGCTGAAAGGTCGCAGGGGCATTACATATCCCGAAAGGCATCCGTCTATACGCAAAGGTACCAAAGGGACGGGTAAAAGTGGTTTTCTCTTGGTCTTCTGGGGCAATAGGAACCTGATTATAACCGCAGTATCCATCTAAAAAGCAATAATGGCTATGTCCGACTAATCTCTCTAGCATTTGGTCGATGAAGGGAAGGGGAAAGTGGTCCTTCCTAGTGACCTTGTTCAATTTTCTATAGTCATTACAGACACGCCAACCCGTAGTCATTCGGGTTAGGATTAACTCATTGTTATCATTTTGGACTACAGTAATACCTGATTTCTTGGGAACAACCTGAACGGGGCTGACCCACTTACTGTCAAATGGGGTAGATAATGTCTGCATCTAACAACTTTAGAACCTCGATTCGAACTACTTCTTTCATATTAGGGTTCAGTCGAAGTTGCATCTCCCTAGAAGGTTTGGTGTCATTTTCTAAATAGATATGATGCATAAAATCAATAGGACTTATACCCTTAATGTCTGCTATGGTCCATCCTAAATCTTCCTTGTTATTCCGAAGGACGGTTACTAGCCTACTTTCCTGATCACTATCCAAGTCAGATACTATAATCACAGGTTAAGTTTTATATGGGCCTAAAAACACATACTTCAAGGTATCCGGTAATGGTTTAAGGTCCAATTTAGGAGGCTTTTCCAACGAAGGAACTAGGGTAGACTCAGAAACGGGTAGAGGTTCGATCTTAGGTTTCCATCCATTACTAGTGTCTATCAAAGGGGTTGAATCTAACAAAGCATTCACCTCATTAATCACATTATCATCATCAAAATCAATCCCAAAGTGAGCTAGGCATTTCTCTAATGGATCTTCCATCAACGTGTTTGGTAATGATTCCTCGACTAATGTTCCTATCATGTTCACTTCTTCTATGATCGAATCATCAAGTTCAGAGGGTAGCTTACTGTAGATGGGGAAGAACAATTTGTTGGTTTTTAAGGAATTGAGGAGACGACTGTACGTAGGAGACTCCTCGAACCGAGTGAAATGTTAAACCTCACACAGATGCACCGCTGCAAAGGGGGTGCTTTAGATTCGAGAGAACAATCTGTAGTACTCCGGCCTAAATCAAGACAATGACCGTTCCATAGTAAATTCGGTCACAAGAGAGGATGGGTTGATCTGTAGGAGGGAAGCTGGGAAATATGTGGAGTCAATGGTAATCAAAGATTGTGGGTATGTGAATTCTGAATATGATAAGCTCTGAATGATTGAAATTGCTCAATTGAGAGTAGTTGCTCAATTGATGAGTTGATGATCTCGTGTTGTCGATGAGACGTGAGATTGATGATACTATTGATGCCGATGATTCAATCATGATTCAGAGACTTATTTATATTACTGGAATTTTAGACACCATGATTCCGTGAAGTGTGACGGTTGATGGGATGGAAGAGTGGGGAAATGGAAATCGTGTTTGAGACCAGTTGATCATCGTGTGATGACTTGGTCGATTTTTCATCCACTACTTTGTGAACTCCTTCAACTGATTGCACGACTTGCTCACATTCCAACGTGTATATGGACACACGTGCCGTATACCGCCAGACCAAAACCCTAAGTGATATCCCCCAAAAGTGACACGATTGACGTCTCGTGGTATGTTAGTCAATTGATGACTTCGTGGTTTGATGGGACGATGAGCCCATGTAGTTGCTGAGTTGAACATGATGTTCTGAAACTCATGAATTGAACATGTCATGAGACAGAGGTATAGTTCTTACGATAAAGTGAGAGAGTATTGCTCATTCGATGGATCGTTGAATATTGATTGTTGAACCATATTCCTTGGTTTGAGCAAATATTTATCATCTGAGCAAGTGTTGCTCATGTGATGAATTGTTGAATATTTGATCGTCTGAGCATGTGTTGCTCATCTGATGGATTAATGGCGGCGTACCAAAAATATTAATTAGAATACTAGTCGTTGAACCGAGCATAATTAATAAAATTAATGACCATGAGGTCATCGTAAAATTATTAAGGTTGGAATCTGGAATGATGATCCTTGGATTCAGAACCCTTATTTGATCAATTGATGATCAATTCATGGTTCGTCAGAAGTTTAACCATGGGAAAAAAGAGGGAGCGACTACATGGGACCGTGGATCAACCATGTAGTGTCCATATGCTCACGTGAGCAAATACAAAGAACTCCTGAAGAGTTGACGATTTGTTGGTGAAAGAATGATTAAATGCTGTCTTAATCATTTATTCGAAAATGCTCGTCTGAGCCTTAGGTGAGAAAACCTAATTAATTATGACGGAGTGAGGGACCGACCATGGGGTCATGAAACCGGCCCTGGGTAGTCACGTGACCGCCTGATGATCACTTCATGAAAATCCAAAGTTTTTGGAAGAGTCTTGGACCTAATACGTGCAATTATGCAAATTAGGTCAAAACTGTGAAACTTGATGGGACCGGATTCTGTAAGCCAAAGAGCCAATCTTGGTCGGTCAAGATAGCTCGCTCGTGTCCCCAAGGAGTTCGTGTCTCAGTCCTGAGAATTTTGATATTTTCTGGCGTGCAATTGAGCATCCATTCGAGAAAATATGCCAAAATTAGGGTTTCGAGGAAACTGAGGAAAACACCATGAGATGATGGAAAATAATTATAAAATAAGGAATAAAGAGGCTTGGGACCGCCGAGGCCAAGGCATGGTCGGCTGGTCGTGGCCACGATCCCGTGGTGCCTTTTCCTTAATTTTATAATATTTTGATGATTTTATGAAAAATTCATGAATTTTGAGAAATTTGATGAATTTAGGGAGTTTCCATGAATTGAAGGAGTTTTCATGAGTTCAGGGAAGCAAAAAATATTAAAATAAAACAAAGGCGTGTGCGACCGTGGAGGCGCGGCCGGCCGGCTAGGGCCCGATCCCACGAGTTTTCATAATTTTTTAATATTTTTTTTAGGTATTTTTTCATGATTTGTGGGAATTTTTCCTAATTTGAGAGAAATACCATGAAATCAAGGAATTTGATGAATTCAAGTAAAATAAAAATAATAATAAAACAAAGGGGCGTATGGGACCGGCTAGGGCATGGCCGGCCGGCCAGGTCCCGGTCCCACAAGTTTTCATAATTTATTTTATTTTATTTTATTATTATTTGGTGATTTGTGCAAAATACCATGAAATCAAGGAGTTTTTTCATGAAATTAGAGAAATAATAATAATAATAATAATAAAATAATGAGGAACCGTGAGGTGTGGGGCCGGCTGGGACCAAGGCACGGCCGGTTGGCCCATGGTCACGCCCCACACTCCTTTCCTTAATTTTATGTTATTTTTTATGGATTTATGACAATACCATGAAACCGAGGAGTTTCCTCGAGACGAAGGAGATTTGATCAAATGAGAGAATTTTCATCAAATCATGGAAAATAATGTATTATAAATATAAAAACTGGCATAGGACTGACCACGACACGGTCGGTTGGTCGTGTGTCCGTGTTCCCAGCACCTTGGTCAAGTTTTTAATTATTTATTATTTTCTTCCCTATTTTGCATAGGTTCATCGTTTCGTTGTATTTTGAAATACTCGTTCGTGCGGTGACTGTTAGTCCATCGTCGTTGAACACACTTTCACCGTTTGGATCGGGGCTTACTTAGAGGTAGCTCAGACGCCCGGTTGTTGATTATTTATTACTAATTGTGGAATTCAGTGGAGAATGATTCACAAAACTGAGTAATAAGATGTTTATTATTAATTCATAGGATCAGCTGAGGATTCGACTACGAATTCAGAATAATAAAGTGAGCATTACCATTCCATGGGATCGTAGATTCGACCATAAAATCAGAGTAATTAAGATTTATCTATTACCATTTATGATACCAGTTGTGGATTCGATCATGAAATCGGAGTAATGAGATAATATAGTTATTGTTATTCTATGAGATCAAGCCGTAGATTCGATTATAGAATCAGAACAATTGTTTATTGCCATTCCATGGGACCAGTCGTGGATTCGACCATGGAATAGGAGCAATTGTTATTGCCATTCCATGGGACCAGTCGTGGATTCGACCATGGAATAGGAGCAATAATAGATTATTCTGGGAATTCAGTAGTGAATGTCACGGCAGAATTAATCTTAATTAGGAATAATTAACTTTGTGGCTCTGTACTAGCAGAGCAAGCTGTCTAGGAGCATTAATTATCACGATATGAGCTTGTCGGTAAGTCATATCCTTTATATAGTCAGGGTAAACTCGTTGTTTGTTCTTGAAGACGTTATCGATCTATACTAGCAGAGCAAGCTGTCTAGGAGCCGTCCATCTCGTGATACTATATAGAAATAATCACTGAAAGTGTTCAGTATTCATGAGATATGTCGTTGTCCAGTCGTGAGACTACATATCTACATGTACTCTGAGAGAAAGTAATCTTCGTTGAGAATTCGATGAGAGACCCGTGTCTCAATACTCACGTCTGATTGATGGATCAGAGCTTCGTATAATTTTGAGTTTACGATTTTAGCCCTTGTCGAAAATCCACCATATACATTAAGTCCCCTGCTTACTGAGGATAGTTGTGTTCCTCAGTCAGCATTAAATGGTGATTTTCCGGCCATAAATAATAATACCAGTATTTGAACTTAGTCGTAAGTTGAGACGTTACCGTATTTAGAGAGCATGAGCAAACCATGACTTGATGAAGGCTTCAATGTCATGATAGAGCATCATCGTCTGATGAGCATAGATTGGCGTTGAACCGCTGATTTGGACGACATGACCTTGGTCGTTTTAGGATTCGTGGGATGGGCCCATGAAACAAATCCTTGTTTTATGAATAGACGCTCGTTCGTTCGTTAGTTTAAGGAACAAACAAAATAGACTTGAGTCTAATGATATAAAATTCGTATTTGAGCTTTCACGAAAACCGGAATTTTATATTTTAAATATGTGAGATTTCACAAAGTGGAATAAACTCTCGTTTCAAAGGTGGATGCTCGTACGAGAGATTTTTTTTTTTTGATAGACGTGCGTCTGTTAGTAATAAAATTTTGTTTATGAGCCTTCATGAAAATTTTTATCTTCGAGCTTTCGGAAATCTTTGAAAATATACTCTCGCTTCAAAGACAGATGCTCGTGCGAGGGAGCAAAAATATATAGATATATTTTTCAAATTTACGTGAGTTTCACGTTGAATATATATATTTTGTAAAATCAATTTTTTGATTTTGAACAACTGTTGAAAGTAAACAATTATACATGGTGAAATAATGTCTATATGTGAGTTTTCACAATTGTAGAATGGACGTCTGTACAATTTTTGAAGATCAGTGAGTGTTCACATAGTAAAAATTTACGTGGGTTGTTCACGGCTTTATGAAAATCAAGTCATGATTTTTGAGCAATTGCTGAAAGTAAGCAATTGTATACGTGATGAAATAATGTATGTATGCGTTTTGCGATTTTATAGTGTATGCACACATGTAGAAAATCAGCGAATGTTCACATGAAAGGTTATGTGAATTATTCATAGTTTCACGCAAAGTCAGGTGTTGACTTTAAATAATGAATTTTGCTCGTCTTGGCAAGTTTGAAGAAGCGAGCAAGTTTTTCGAGGTTTTTACGTTATTATCACTAGGTTCTTGAAACCGTAAATAAGTAAGAGTTGAGGATTACCATTCTTGTTGCGTGTTTGTTATTGGTATATCCATGACTCCATGCCTTGTGCCTCAGATAGTGGTGACTTCTGGTTACATCCACTCTTCGGGATCTTCCGTGGAGCGCTCCAAAAATATCAAGTCAAAGATGAAGACTTCTGTGGATGCTCATACTGAGGAAAATCAACCTTTCAAAGACACTGGAAGCTGACATATTGTATGTCTCTCGATCATCCGAGAGTCGTCCCTCATTAGCAGAAGCACCGCCGAATTCAGCAAGTGAGACTATCGGCTTAAAATTAAGTTCGGATTTGTGTTGATGGTGGAGCTTCTGATTGGATGAATGAAGAATTTCGTCATCAGAAAATTCAGAAGTTAGGTCTTCGTTGAAATTGTTGTAGAATCTCCGTCCGATGTCGGATTTTCGCGGTCGACCCATGTATCCTCATGCCCAGAAAATTTCAAAACGTTCGCAAAGAAGCCTTTTGAGTTCTGAGCATGTTTAGGATGTGAAATCGAAGAAACAGTAAACTTCCAAGAGACCTTCAGACAATTTTCAGCTGGCATGTGGTCCAATGTTTTGGCCACAACTATTTGCTCGTTTCTCCAATAGTTTTGAATTTTGTATATGTTGTAGAGGACCTTCATACGAAGAGCATGGTATATGAACCATCCCTCGATTCTTCACCAATTGCTCCCAGATCGTCGGTTTGTACAGGACAGTGTAAAATCATTTCAGCCGAGCTTGTTGTAAAACACTCAGGTTGTGTTCTTAGACCATTCGCTTGTGTCTTGAACGGTTGGTGAAGGATTTTAATGTCGTTGATTCGTTTGAGATCAGGACCCCTTGATTGATACATGATCATGGTGCTTGCAGCGCCATCTTGCTTCTGTCAGTCGTAGAAACATCGCTTCTGAAACCCTGGTCATGGGACCATGGCTGAGGTTTCTCTTGAGAGGGGATGATGTAATGACCACGGTTTCATGTCATGATGGTAGCATTACTTTTATGATGAATGATTAGTACATGAGAGTCTGGTGCCACGAGTCTTGGACTGTGAAACTGGTCGTCATGATCAGTGGATCGTCAGTCCCCAGTATTTTGTTAGATCTCTCCTTTTCGTCTTCTCTTCTTCTGGCAAGACTTGGATAGAGGACCCAGGTAGAAAAATTGATGTAAAGACCTAGGTGGTCGAAGTTGGAGGTACCTTGATGAAGTACTTAGTGGAAAGACCCGGTGAACACCGATCGACTGTGGAAGTCATGAATCCCGTCTAAGAATTGTTGCTTGCATGTTGTTCGCTCTGGAAGTTTTAGGGACCTCATACAAGGTCGTAATTCGATGCTTGACCCCAACTTTCGAAGCTAAGAGGCTGAGTTATAACATGACAAAAGAATCACTCAATTTGGAGTTGTAGAGGTCAGCCAACAAAGCGTGCACATTTGTAATTTGTAATCCCGTACAAAGTTTTTCAGATTCCGTAGACCTGACGGTAAAAGCCATATCTTTCAGCTCGTATGTCCGATTGGTGCGCCCTTTTGGTATGTTGTATAAGAAACATAGACGAACATCTTTTATTGAGGAAGTATTGTCTCATTCCTCACCCGATGGTACGTTTTTGTAAACCCATGTCCTGGAGCATGTCGTATCTCATTTGTAGAGGCGATGAGAACATCTTGTAAAAGACTTTAACTTGTACCCGTCCCTCGTGCAAGATTTGGGAAGATGTTCATGTTATCATGTCTACATATATTGATATGAATCATTAGTTCTTAGAGAAGTCTGCTTCATGTGTAACACTTTAGAGAATGATTAGTTGATGAAGCCCTGAGGATGTTGCTTTTGAGACCGTTGTTGGTGCTGAGACCACGAATGATTACGCTCCAGAGATCCTTGTCGATGATGAAATTAGGGATGGTGTTCCTCTAGAGATTATTGTTGATGTTGATACCATGGTTGAAGTTGCTCCAAATACCGAAAAGGCTAGAACCATGATTATAGATATAATTTTTGCTCCTCCATCCAGTGAGCATTTTACGAACTAGTTGATGAGTTGAGCGTCCCTAAGATGAAGGTGTACTGAGAGTTCAACCTGAATGCTCCTGAAAGCATAACTTTACCATGAACTGGATTTGTCAGTGAGTCGACGTTGTTGTGGCAGATAGCATCAGCAATTTTCATACTGAATGTGATTGGTGAAGATAGGAAGTTCCTCAATCATGCAGGGGCTTGTGATGTGGAAAAATCCAGTTGATGAAGTTTCGCGGAATCACCTCAGGTTTCCCAGTGTATGTTGAAGGAGTTAGTGTCATCCATGTATGAATGATGTTGCATCTGCTTCGGAAGTCTTATCATGGGATAATGAAGACTTATCGATTATAGTTTAGTTACACTTTGATCATGCTGGCGTTGAATCAATGTGTCATCATCGAGATATTTGTGCTGAAGCTGTACTCTTTGATTGGGAGTACAATTTGATGGCTTCTTAGGTGCTTGAGCATTGAAGCGTATATTCCTTAAGCATCGAATGTTTGATCATCTCGGCCCTGGAGTATCTTCCATTGATTCATCATCCCTTTCGTTGCGATAGTGGGATTCGACACTTGTGCAGACATCAGAGCTTTCTGATTTTGTGGAACACATGGACTTGCAGGAGAAACACTCAAAGTGTTCTCTGCCATGTTTGTACATCATCTCGGTAATGAATGTTTCAGTGCTTGATTCGGAGGAGCGTCAGATTCAACCACTTGGTAAAATACTAATGTGGTGAAGCTACCATTCATAACGTCTTGCAGAGTTGCTAGCAGAATTGAGTCCCCATGCTAGGATAGCATGTGAGGAAATAAATGACATAGACATGGGATGAGACTTGCCTGAGTGCGGAACCTCTTGATGGATGTATATGCATCTTTTGCAGGTTCTTTCTTCAACCTCGTCAAAGTTTGAAATTCCTCCAAATACTCTAATGATGGAATGTCCGTCAAATCTTCTAGATCAGAACTTTCTTCGTTGGAGAGACGTGTAACAAAAGGCGCTCTGTAAGTACCCATATTTTCAGTGTGGATCCACGCTCGTCTGAAGGACATGTCATATCCTGTATCTTCCTGATTATGTGAAACTTGGTTTCTGTCCAGTGTTGAACTTATGTTCACTTTGAGAGTGATGTAGCCATAAGTATTCCGAGCGCTCATTCAAGGTCTCTGATTGAGATGGGAGCATGAGTAGCTTCTTGTCGACTGATGCCTGCGGCTATGAGGTTTTCAGTGGAATGGTGTTGATGGCGGTGCCGGCATCGATCAACGTTCTTCCAAATTCGTTTCTTCGACTGTGATAAGCAGTCCCCAGTCGTACATCTCTTGGTTTGTGGCTGGAGGCTCAAGAAGTATTTTCGGAATGGACTTCTTGACACGATGTGGTTCAGTGCTGTGAACATGTCTCTCTTTTGTACTTTCGACAGATAGAGCAATTCACGTTCGACCAAGGATTGAACTGCCTCTTTGATGGGTTGTCCAGACAGTGTAAAGGTTGTGATTGGGAGAGGATTCTTGTGTACTCCTCCAGTGCCCAGTTGAATCTATTGTGGATTAACCTTATCTTTGGTGACGTGCTTCAAAATATTGCAGTTACTTGTCGAATGATTGATAAATCTATGAAGGTGACAGTACCTTGGATTCTTCATGTTGGCTCTCTATGATGAGCAACAGTTTGATTGCACCGTCTTGAACCCAGACTTACAGTAACTCGATCACTCCTTCTTGAGAAGTTTGAGTCTTTCCGATCATTTTCCCGTTCGTTGATTCCAGGTCGAGGTTTGTGCAAGATTGGTTATCCTTCCGTGATGCTTTTGTAGGAAGAGGTGTTGGATGTCGGATGTTTGAGCAGAAGCTTTCTTTTTTCTTCCTTGAGCAACAACGTTCATGGAAGGTTGGACATCGTACTGTTTGTTGATCAGGCTTCGGCTGCTCCGAGGTTCCTTGACCTTGTAGACTTTGCTCAGCAAAGTAGGCGTAATAGTCGTTGATCGTTTGGCTGCTTCATGAAGTTCTGAGAGAGTCTGGAGTCACAGAGAAAGGCTCTGTAGATTGGGATAATTTCGTTTTGTTCATGCTCTCCTAGTGCATCCAGGGATCGAGAGACGTGTTCTCGAGCGCTCCATGTTCCGTTATATAGTGCGAACGTTGGGGAAGTGTAGCCCTTCGGGAAAGAAATTATTTGCGTAGCAACAGGGTATGAAGGTTGATAACGATGAACAAATGATGCTTTGTCTTCTTTTCGATCCTCCATGAAGCATTCCAGGTCCTCACGAGCGATGAAGCCTGCAAGTTCCTTTGCTGAAGAGTCATCCGCAGCTTTGCGGAATTCTCCATCTTGTACAACATGGATTGGAGAGATTTCAGGATCAGCAGTTGAAGATGTTTCTTTAGCTTCTCCTTTTTCGCGTTGAGGCTGAGTTCGTTCAGACGCAAACTTGTCTGTGAGAGTTTTGAGATAAGCATACAACTCTTTCTGTGTTGCAGCCACGTCAGTCTGAACCTTCATGAGATCAAGATGATTTCCTCTGGTTTCTTCAGGAGACCAACCTAAGAGTGGATTGTTGATGGCGCCAGTTTCGTCACTTGCAGGGGCGATCTCTGGAGAACCAGTGCTTGGAAGAGTGATAGTAACATGTGATGTGATATTTATGGCCGGAGGAGTGGTGTTAGCGCTACCACTAGAGCCTGCAACGTTAATAGGAGTAATACTTGCTGGTAGTACCACTAGGACTTGCAATGTTAGAGTTGGGTGTTGAACCCGTATTGGTAACTGAACCATACATAAGACCGACCATCCTGCCGAATTGAGATTGCAACCGAGATAATGATCTCCCACTGTGGTCGCCAATCTGTAGATGGGGAAGAACGATTTGCTGGTTTTTAAGGAATTGAGGAGACGACCGTACGGAGGAGACTCCTCGAACCGAGCGAAATGTTAAACCTCACACAAATGCACCTCTGCAAAAGGGGTGCTTTAGATTCGAGAGATCAATCTGTAGTACTCTGGCCTAAATCAAGACAATGACCGTTCCAGAGTAAATTCGGTCATAAGAGAGGATGGGTTGATCTGTAGGAGGGAAGATGGGAAATATGTGGAATCAATGGTAATCAAAGATTGTGGGTTTGTGAATTCTGAATATGATAAGCTTTGAATGATTGAAATTGCTCAATTGAGAGTACTTGCTCAATTGATGAGTTGATGATCTCGTGTTGTCGATGAGACGTGAGATTGATGATATTGTTGATGCCGATGATTCAATCATGATTCAGAGACTTATTTATATTGCTGGAATTTTAGACACCATGATTCCGTGAAGTGTGACAGTTGATGGGATGAAAGAGTGGGGAAATGAAAATCGTGTTTGAGACCAGTTTCTCATCGTGTGATGACTTGGTCGATTTTCCATCCACTACTTTGTGAACTCCTTCAACTGATTGCACGACTTGCTCACATTCCAACGTGTGTATGAACACACGTGCCGTAGACCGCCAGACCAAAACCCCAAGTGATATCCCCCCAAAGTGACACGATTGACGTCTCGTGGTATGTTAGTCAATTGATGACTTCGTGGTTTGATGGGACGATGAGTCCATGTAGTTGCTGGGTTGAACATGATGTTCTGAAACTCATGAATTGAACATGTCATGAGACAGAGGTATAGTTCTTACGATGAAGTGAGCAAGTATTGCTCATTCGATGGATCGTTGAATATTGATTGTTGAACCAATATTCCTTGGTTTGAGCAAATATTTATCATCTGAGCAAGTGTTTCTCATGTGATGAATTGTTGAATATTTGATCGTCTGAGCATGTGTTGCTCATCTGATGGATTATTGGCGGCGTACCAAAAATATTAATTAGAATACTGGTCGTTGAACCGAGCATAATTAATAAAATTAATGACCATGAGGTCGTT
Organism: Papaver somniferum; assembly: GCF_003573695.1. Lineage (NCBI taxonomy): Eukaryota > Viridiplantae > Streptophyta > Magnoliopsida > Ranunculales > Papaveraceae > Papaver > Papaver somniferum. The sequence continues at coordinate 91,548,947 of NC_039358.1, forward strand.
GTAAAATTATTAAGGTTGGAATCTGGAATGATGATCCTTGGATTCAGAACCCTAATTTGATCAATTGATGATCAATTCATGGTTCGTCAGAAGTTTAACCATGGGAAGAAAAAGGGAGCGACTACATGGGACCGTGGATCAACATGTAGTGTCCATATGCTCACGTGATCAAATACAAAGAACTCCTGAAGAGTTGACGATTTGTTGGTGAAAGAATGATTAAATGCTGGCTTAATCATTTATTCGAAAATGCTCGTCTGAGCCTTAGGTGAGAAAACCTAATCAATTATGACGGAGTGAGGGACCGACCATGGGGTCATGAAACCAGCCCTTAGTAGTCACGTGACCGCCTGATGATCACTTCATGAAAATCCAAAGTGTTTGGAAGAGTCTTGGACCTAATACGTGCAATTGTGCAAATTAGGTCAAAACTGTGAAACTTGATGGGACCGGCTTCTGTAAGCCAAAGATCCAATCTTGGTCGGTCAAGATAGCACGCTCATGTCCCCAAGGCGTCCGCGTCTCAGTCCTGAAAATTTTGATATTTTCTGGCGTGCAATTGAGCATCCATTCAAGAAAATATGCCAAAATTAGGGTTTCGACGAAACTGAGGAAAACACCATGAGATGATGGAAAATAATTATAAAATAAGGAACAAGGAGGCTTGGGACCGCCGAGGCCAAGGCATGGTCGGCCGGTTGTGGCCACGGTCCCGTGGTGCCTTTTCCTTAATTTTATAATATTTTGATGATTTTATGAAAAATTCATGAATTTTGAGAAATTTGATGAATTTAGGGAGTTTCCATGAATTGAAGGAGTTTTCATGAGTTCAGGGAAGAAAAAAATATTAAAATAAAAACAAGGGCGTGTGGGACCTTGGAGGCGCGGCCAGCCGGCTAGGGCCCGGTCCCACGAGTTTTCATAATTTTTTAATATTTTTTTAGGTATTTTTTCATGATTTGAGGGAATTTTTCCTAATTTGAGAGAAATACCATGAAATCAAGGAAAATAAAAATAATAATAAAACAAAGGGCCGCGTGGGACCGGCTAGGGCATGGCCGGTCGGCCAGGGCCCGGTCCCACAAGTTTTCATAATTTATTTTATTTTATTATTATTTGGTGATTTGTGCAAAATACCATGAAATCAAGGAGTTTTTCATGAAATTAGAGAAATAATAATAATAATAAAATAATGAGGAACCGTGAGGTGTGGGGCCGGCTGGGACTATGGCACGGCCGGTTGGCCCATGGTCACACCCCACACTACTTTCCTTAATTTTATATTATTTTTTATGGATTTATGACAATACCATGAAACCGAGGAGTTTCCTCGAGACGAAGGAGATTTGATCAAATGAGAGAATTTTCATCAAATCATGGAAAATAATGTATTAAAAATATAAAAACTGGCGTAGGACTGACCAAGAAACTGTCCGTTGGTCGTGTGTCCGTGTTCTCAGCACCTCGGTCAATATTTTTAATTATTTATTATTTTCTTCCCTATTTTGCATAGGTTCATCGTTTCGTTGTATTTTGAAATACTCGTTCGTGCGGTGACTGTTAGTGCATTGTCGTTGAACACACTTTCACCATTTGGGTCGGGGCTTACTTAGAGATAGCTCAAACGCCCGGTTGTTGATTATTTATTACTAATTGTGGAATTCAGTGGAGAATAATTCACAAAACTGAGTAATAAGATGTTTATTATTAATTCATAGGATCAGCTGAGGATTCGACTACGAATTCAGAATAATAAAGTGAGCATTACCATTCCATGGGATCGTAGATTCGACCATAGAATCAGAGTAATTAAGATTTATCTATTACCATTTATGAGACTAGTGTGGATTCAATCATGAAATCAGCGTAATGAGATAATATAGTTATTGCTATTCTATGAGATCAAGCCGTGGATTCGATCATAGAATCAGAACAATTGTTTATTTCCATTCCATGGGACCAATCGTGGATTCGACCATGGAATAGGAGCAATTGTTATTGCCATTCCATGGTACCAGTCGTGGATTCGACTATGGAATAGGAGTAATAATAGATTATTCTGGGAATTCAGTAGTGAATGTCACGGCAGAATTAATCTTAATTAGGAATAATTAACTTTGTGGCTCTATACTAGCAGAGCAAGCTGTCTAGGAGCATTAATTATTCCGATATGAGCTTGTCGGTAAGTCATATCCTTTATATAATCAGGGTAAACTCGTTGTTTGTTCCTGAAGACGTTATCGCTCTATACTAGCAGAGAAAGCTGTCTAGGAGCCGTCCATCTCGTGATATTATATAGAAATAATCACTGAAAGTGTTCAGTATTCATGAGATATGCCGTTGTCCAGTCGTGAGACTACTTATCTACATGTACTCTGAGAGAAAGTACTCTCCGTTGAGAATTCGATGAGAGACCCGTGTCTCAATACTCACGTCTGATTGCTGGATCAGAGCTTCATATAATTATGAGTTTACGATTATAGCCCTTGTCGAAAATCCACCATCTACACATACTAATATGAAAGACGTTCAACTCAATAGTCATATTACCAAAGGAAAAATTCATAATACCAGTTCGACAATTAATGATTGCTAAAAATGGGCGACCTAAAATCACTGGTATCTGGTTCTCTGGGTCAGGGACAGGTTGGGTATCTAGGATAACAAAATCCACTGGATAAATAAACTTTTCGACCTCTATAAGAACATCCTCGATCACACCCCGAAGAATTTTAACTGACGTATCAGCTAACTGAAGTGTCATCTGGGTAGGTTTCATCTCACCAAGTCCTAGCTTAAGGTACACATGGTATGGAAGTAAATTCACACTGGCTCCTAAGTCAAGCAAAGCTTTCTCAACACGGTATTTACCTATTGTGCAAGAAATATTAGGGGACCCTGGGTCTTTATACTTAGGAGTAGTGGTATTTTGAATAATGGAACTCACGTGACTAGCTAGGAAGGCTTTCTTTTGGACACTAAGCTTACGCTTTCGTGTACACAAGTCCTTAAGAAACTTGGCATAAGCGGGAATCTGCTTAATCACATCCAACAATGGTAGGTTGATAGTTACCTCCTTAAAAACCTCCAATATATCATTAAAGTTGGACTCCCTCTTAGTTGGAACTAGCAGCTGGGGGAACGGGGCTCTGGGAACAAATCCGGGCTCAACAGGACCCTCATTGGTCTCTTTAGAGACTCTATCAGTCTCCTCATTTTCTGGCTCAGAAGGGTGAACTACGACATGTTCATTTTCAGGCATGGTAACCTTATTGTCAACTTTCTTCCCACTCCTAAGGGTTGTAACAGAATTCACATGATTGTACGATTTCTCTCCTTTTGGATTAGGATCAGTATGACTAGGGAACCTTCCATCTTCTCTCTCAGTGAGAAACTTAGCTATTTGGTCAACTTGAAGTTCTAATTTAGCAAGAGACTGGGAATTATTCTTAAAATTCTGCTTGGTTTCCTCTTGAAAATTAACCTGGCTCTTTATTAACATTTCCTGGCTTTGTGATAGCATATTCTGGCTCTTTTTTAATATACTAAGAGATTCCTCTAAGCTAGTCATTCTATTCTCAGAAGGGTTCTGGAACTGGGGTTGACCTGAAGAGTTCTTAGCATAACCAAAACCTGGGGGAGGCTGAGAATTACTAGACTAACCTTGATTCTGTCCCTTAGATCAAGAAAAATTAGGATGGTTTCTCCAACCAGGATTGTAGGTCTCTGAGTATGGGTCAAACTTCTGACGGTTCTCAAACCTAGCATTGTTATAGACAGCATGGGATTTCTCTTCACTAACCTGACCTTCCCAAAATGAGTTATCGGGATCTATTCCACAACTAGAGACTTGAGAGGCTTTATTGGGTTCAACAAGAGACCTATGTTTAGGCTGATTTAATTCCAAAGCTTCTAACCTTCTAGAAAAGCAACAAACTTAGCATCTGACCCGAAGCTTGTATCTACTACATTGGTGCTACTTTTATTGACCAAGAGTCTTTTAGGGGGTTCAACACAAGACTCCCACTATTGGGATTTTTCAGCAATAGCTCCTAATAAGGTAAAAGCATCATCATTTTTACTGGTGAATTCACCAGCGCACATAGACTCGACCATGGATTTGGTAGAATAGTCTAAACCATTATAAATAATCTCTACAAGTTTCATCTTATCAAATCCATGGTGAGGACACTGGGATAGGAGATCATTGAATCTCTCTAAAAACCTATAAAGAGACTCTCCCTCTTGTTGCACACTAGAACTAATTTTCTTCCTAACAGTTGCAGTTTTATGCTTAGGGTAGAATTTCATATAGAAAGCAGCAACAAGTTCCTGCCATGTTTCAATGGACTCAGGTGGTAGGTTGTTCAGCCAGGTCTTGGCTTTATCTCTCAAGGAAAAGGAAAACATCTTAAGTTTCAAAACTTCATCAGTAAGGTCTTTTATTCTAATTGTCCCACAGATTTCCTCAAAGTCCCTAATATGAAAATAGGGGTTCTCATCATCTTTCCCTAAGAATATAGGGATCATCTGAAGAATACTAGGTTTTATCTCGAAATTAGCCGTAGTGGCTGACAATTTAATGCACGAGGCTCGGTTGGTCCTAGTTGGGAACATGTAATCTTTCAAAGTTGCCATCGCTGGCACAGCTGAAGTACTAGGGGTACTTTCCTCACAAAGAGAAAAATTCTCAAAACTGAAGTTTCCAAAAACGGGGCTCTCAAAAGAAGAGTCTTCGATCTCCCCGCCTTCACAAGAAGAAATACTAGGTTTATCACTAATCAAACGACCTAGAGTGTTTCTTTTCCAAGCCCGCTCTCTAATAGCCTCGGGCTTACACTAGAAAAACAAAAGAAAAAGAAAAGTCTTAAAAGGAAGGGAATTTCTATGCAAACACAAACAAGGATGACTTCACCACAACAAACCTACTGATTTATAGCAAACAAAAAGCATGATGGCTCCACTTAGATTGTTTCTAGACCAGCTTATAATTCTTCGAAAGGAAATTCGTTACAATTTAAGCAAACCTCTCTGGAATCAATCTGAGTCAAAGTAAGTTGAATAGAGGCGAGGGAAGCTACGTGAAGCTTTGATACCCAAGGCCTCACCGCATTACAAGGCGGCGGAGTCACGCATTCAACTCACAGAAACCATCATGAACTTCAAAGTATGCTTAAAAGAGTAACCAATATTTTTCGAACGACTTTCCTACTAAGCTCGTTACCCTATAGGTCTCTTTCTATTCCAAACTTTAAAGCTTAGGTTCGCGTTAAGTATCGTTTTCCTAAGGCGGGCAAGAAGAGAACGGTGATGAAATCCGAACCCTTATCTTGTATGGCCAGTCCTTGCTCTTTTATAGGAAATTAAAGCATCCGTTTTCAGTTCCTCGACATATATTCACACGAAGGAAGACAGTAACTCGCTGACAGGGGATTCACGAGTGTTTCGACAAACTTACCTCCCGTTCCAGACGGGGGATGAACCGTTGTAGTCAACTCGGGCCACGAATCCTATGTCATGTACGAACCCGAGGGGCCGAGGTGATATCGTAATCACCGTCTTCTCTGCAAACAGTTTAATATTTAAACTACCCTTCCGTAGGGTTTAAAAATAATGTCCCAAAGTTTAAAGTCCAAAGTCCAAAAATAAAGTGCAAAAGAAAAGGAAAGTCTAAAAAAAATAAAAATGTCTCTTTTTTTTTTTCTCTCTTTTTTTTATAAAATAAAATAAAATAAATTCTTCTTCTTTCGCTCCTTTTGCTTTGGCTTTTACTCCAAGTCTTTAAGCATTCGCCAAAAGCTTTGGCAAAATTTTCTTTCGCTCCAAATTCCAAATTCTGTAAGGAAAAGACAAAAACCCAAAATTGTAAAGAAGAAAAAAAATAAAAACCTAAAAAAAGAAAAAAAATCTAAAAACTCTAGCCTAAAGACAAGCCCGCGTCGGCGGCGCTAAAAATTGATGTTCAATTGAGTTGTAGTAATAGGTTCGTTGAGGCTTGTGAAAGCAAAAGATTCTAGACTTAATAAAACTTAAAATAAAGAAAACTTAACTCAAAATTTGATTTCAAGATATGAGAAAATAACCAAGACACTGATTCCACTATTACACATGAATGAATGATGGTAAATAACCCAAAACTTTAATTATTTTTAAGTCCCTTATTTTCTTAACTCAGAAATAATCAGGCAAATTCTCAAAAATTAATTGTATCCCCTAAGCATAGATTATCTAATCAAATCATAACCTATCTAATTGAATCACAACTAATGAAGAAAATTATGCAAACTTTTAAGAACTCTGCAAAAGCAATGATTGAGTGAATTATAATTAAATATTAGAGAAAATGTAATAGTTACCAAATTATTCATGCGTAAATAGCTTCCTCATTGCCTTGATTGTGAGAGAATTAACACATCATCATGTTAGAAACACGCTCGAAATTCATTATTATTGCTCAAAGGGTATTTACAAATATGAAATGGAGAAAATGATGAAAATCGGGTGTTTGCAACGTTTATAATTGTTGCAAACGCTGTTACAGAGAACTATATATATAAACTGTCGTTGTTATAAGACCCCGGTTCTGTGTCGCAAACGCTGTAGAAAAACGATTGTCTTTGCTGGTCTGTTCTTCGTGTTCTTCAGCTATGCATCAACAGAAATGGTGACTCTCTGCAACTTCAATTTCTCGCCTCTGTGATGTTCTAAATCCTCCCAATTCTCTCCTCTCCCTTCTCTGCTACCCCAAGACGCTATTTATACACAACAGGCGATGAAAATCTCTTATAATAACTCGTAATAATTCTCCTTAACTCTGCCAGCCTCGGGGATATTTTTATTTCCTTTTTCTTCTTCTTCACGCGTCTATTACTGTAAACTATCCTTATTTGATTTCTACACGTTTCTGCTCCAGTTCGGCCCAATCCAAGCACAAGCATTACACGTCTAAATCTTGCGTGATCCCGTGATATTCTCCTGCAAAACTCGTGCTTCTCTGTTTTCTTCCACGCGTGAATGTAGCCCAAGTTAGACGAAACAAAACACATTACCATCCTTGTTTGGTACGTCCAAGTCATCCAAGAAATCCCATCCATTGAATCTTTCTCTAACTCTTCCAAAATTCCAACCCTAAATGTTTCCGGTAACTGGACAAAATTCTGGTGAAACTCCATGGAATTCTGTTCTCATCACCGGTGATTATCCAGCCCAGTTCTTTCTATTATAATGACTATACCAAGCCCGTTTAGTGTTAAAAGGTCCAACCAAGCTGAATTTGGCGATTGAATCTCCACCACTCAGCTCCGAAAATCCAACCCTAACCTGTTGTTCGTGATTATCAACTTTTCCCGCCAAAAACGTTTTCAAACGAAGAAGAAAGGGTTGCCCCTTATCCAACAGCTGGGGGTGTAAATATCAGGTGTGTACCCCTTAGTAATTGGGATGCCCCTTAACCACAGTAGGGGTCCGAATAACACGTGTTCTCCGGGGGTGCTCCGAGCAACTTTTCGAGCCGAATTTTCCAACAATATTTATTTCCAAAAAATACCTACAAACACACAAAACACCATAATAAGGACAAAAACGAGCACTAACAATACAAAACATTAAGGACAAATTAGACACATAAATGCGTCTATCAACTGAGGACTGAAGAAAATAACCTAAGCTAATTCATGAAAAGCTGATGGGCAGTTTTTCCATGGAAAATGTGTGTTTTGGACTAAATCGTTTGATAAAGGACTAACCCGTTCATAATTTCGTAAATTAGGACTAACCGATGGTAGGACTGAGAGGGTTGGACTAGAACGTCCAAAGCCCAAAAAATCTGGGACTAAACATCAATTTCTACTAGTTCCTTCTGATACAGAAGTCGCTTCATATAACTAGGCTTATCTACCAAATCTAACGACCATAAACAATCCATCTGGTTACATCTTAACTTTCCATAATAACTGATAAAGACACCCATATGTATGTTAAATACTACTAACTGTAATACCCATTGACACTCCTCATGATAGGGGCACTCCTCCTATGCAATATAGGTACATGACATCAATCCAATCTACCACAAGGATAAACCGATTATTAATTGGATCCTCTTTTACCGAAGCAAGTATTGTGCACACTAAAGATTATAAAACCCAAGTCAGATCTTCAATATCTTCCTTGTCTTCAAATCTTCTTAAATCTTCAATAAAAACCTGCACACCATCACTTGAATCTCTTGTGATCAATCACGCACAGAACGGAGTCTGTTAACAATGGATTATCACAAGATCGTCTTTAGAACTAACAACAGTCTAAAGATCCCTGTCGAAACTCTGAACTAGTTTGAGTGAATCTTATATCAGAAGAGAAGATTCTCAAGAATAAACAAACTAGGTACAATCAGATTTCAACCGCCGTTAGTCAATCAAATCAATCAAAAACAAAGACAAACCGCAATTATCTAGTTTCCCACCAACAGGTCGTGCTAGAGCTTCTCAATCCCAAAGAAGACGTTAAACGAGCGACCGTAAGAGATTTCACCTAATTAGATTACTCTCCTCTCCGATAGGCGGCTACACCAGTAACAAAGACAAAAGAGGAAGTCTGTTGTTACGAAGGATTAGTTTGCTAGAAAGGAAAAGTTCGTGTATTTATAGACAAGGAAGTTTGGACACTAAGGAATTTCCAAAACCAAAAATATTCTCAAGATATTCATTAAAGCACAAATTCGGTTTTCATAATTCCTGGAAATGCTATGTCCAAAAATAACGATCAAAATCTCTCGGAAAATATAATTAGTAAATGCACATTACTAATTCTGGAATTTCCCTGCAAAATGAAATTAATAACCTTAATTAAAAGATTCTTAACTTACTTATGTTTCGATCCTGGGATTCTCTTCCCTTAGCCGTTAAGGAATATCTTTGAACAATTATAGAAATAAACATTCTCAGCACGTGTTCAAAGTTTATCGATATCTTTACTTTGTAAGTTCTCTTTCACACTTACAACCTTGAAACCGATTTTCCACACTTCCAAACAAGTTTAGAATTGGTTCACATGAATTTCAAGAACTATGTGATTGATCAAACCAACATTCAATCACAATCATGGGTTTACGGTTCGACCAAAACAAGTTTCGGTTCTACCAAAATAAGTTTCGGTTCTACCTCCATGTGAGTACTACGCATAGTCACACTAGCTTCCCAAAAGTTCGGTTGACTAGGTATTAAGATCGGTTCCCCACATATATATGGTATCTAACTTATATGTGTTGCACATGTTCACAAGATCGGTTCCCCTTTCTGCTGTAAACCTTGCTGCACCCCATACAAGGATCGGTTCCCCTTGATGTACTGCACCCCTTACAAGGATCGGTTCCCTTTCCCCAAGGCAGACATAATCCGATCATACCAAGGTGATTACTTAAGATTGGTTTTACTAATAAAAGTTATGCCAATACAAAAGTCAGGCCTTTGTGAATAGTTCTACCAAAAACACAACAAGTTGTGAGCAGTTCTAATTTATCACACATATTGGTTGTTCATAAGATATGCAATGAAGAATAAAACCAATAACACTTGGCGATTTCCTTTTCGGTTCACAAACAAAGTTCATGAACTTACTTCCTTAAACACATGTAACAACATTGTTCCCTAGGATGAAATCCTCACCTCATACCCATACATAATCACAATAGCATTCAAATGATTATGGCGATGTCTTATCTACAAAGTTTAATGGTTAAGCAATAAACATCGTATTGTATTCCTTAATACTATGTCTATCTAGAGTTCAAATATGCTTCGCAGTTATGTTTTCAATATGCACGACTTGAAAGATACGTCAGGGAATGAAACAGTTCAAGTCAAATATCACTAACCTCAAGTGGAAGGATGATTGTTGTCATTGTAGCTCCTTACTTCTTCACATATTTAAGTCTTCGCAATACTTGTAATGTCTCATATCCTAATACTTTCAATATAACCTATACGAAGTTTAACTCTAGTACATAATCAAGCGACTCTTAACATGAGTTTTGATTCACCATAATATGACAACCAAACTTGACATACCAACGCTTGGTGGGTTCAAACGAGCCATGCTCTAACAACCTCCTTGCAACAAAAATGGATGGTTAAATTAATGGTCTTTGATTATGTCATCGAATATAAAAAGGGTCAGGACAATGTAGTTGTTGATGCTCTGTCAAGGCTTCCAACCTCCTATGCAACCTGCAATGCACTATCTGTGAGCACTCCTCAATGGACACATGACATCATATCTAGATATGAAGGGGACTCTCTAGTTCAAAAACACATTGCATCCTTGCTTGCCAATCCAGATCAGTCAAAATTCTCTTATTCTCAAGGCATACTAAGATTCAAGGGCAGACTATATATTGGCTCAGGTAATACTGTCAAAACCTCCATTCTGCAATCTTTACACTCCTCTGCTATTGGTGGTCACTCAGGCATGCTAGGTACTTACCATAGAGCTAAATCTCATTTCTTTTGACCAAAAATGAAACATGATATTATGCAGTTTGTATCCACTTGTGAAGTGTGTCAATGCAACAAGGGGACTACTTCTTTTCCTAGTGGCATTTTACAACGCTTACCAATTCCATAAAAGGCATGGTAAGATATTTCCATGGATTTTATAGAAGGACTACCTATATCCAATAAGAAGAGTGTCATCTTAGTCATTGTGGATAGACTAACCAAATATAGCCACTTCATTCCATTGAGCCACCCCTTCATAGCTGTCTCAGTTGCGAAAGAATTTCTCCATAACATATTCAAGCTTCATGGTTTACCCAGCTCAATAGTCAGTGACAGAGACAAAATCTTTGTCAGTTATTTTTTGCAAGATTTATTCAAGACCTTGGGCACCACCCTCAAGCTTTCCACTGCTTACCACCCCCAAACAGATGGGCAAACTGAGAGAACTAATGCCTGTATAGAGCAGTACCTCAAGTGTATGACCAGCTCTAACCCCAAGCAATGGACACAATGGTTAGCTCTTGTTGGATGGTGGTTCAACACCAACTATCATTCTAGTATGAATATGTCACCCTTTCAAGACCTGTATGGCTATCAACCTCCTCATCTCATCTTTCCAGTTATGGATACCACTTTAGTTGCATCTGTAGAAAATTATCTGAAAGAGAGAGACATTATGTTGCAACTTCTGAAAGAAGACTTATCAAAGGCACAAGCTAGAATGAAATTTTTTGCAGATAAGAAGCGCCTGGATAGAGAATTTGAGGTGGGAGACTTGTTTTTTCTTAAACTCCAACCATATCGACAATCTTCAGTGGCCATCAGAAAGAATTTCAAGATCTCTGCCAAATATTTTGGCCCCTTTACAGTGTTGAAGAGAATTGGTGCAGTGGCTTATAAATTGCAGTTACCAGTTGGGTCTCGCATCCACCCTGTCTTCCATGTGTCTCAACTCAAGAAACACATTGGACCCAAAGCTTCCACACTACCATTCTTACCTGTGGTGGATGATAATGGTCAATTTGTTGTTGAACCGGTGGATGTTTTGGACACTCGCCTTACCCTCAGAGACAACCACTCAATACATCATGTACTCATTCAATGGTCTAATCCTACTGCACCTGATGCTACATGGGAAGACACAGCTCACATCCGTGCTCAATTTCCATACTTTATTCTTGAGGACAAAGATCTTTAAAGGGAGGGGCATTGTCATCTTCCCATGACTAAGAACTGAGTCACTCAATTGATCCAGGAACCGCGACTCACCGAGTTAGCTAGTTTAGATAAGAGTGTCGACTGTGTAATAACTTTTTCCTCGAGTACCGTTTTCTATTTCTTTTATTTCATTTGATGTAATCAGGGTCGTTGGTACCCTCTTCTCAGATTGGTTAGTTAAATGCCAATCATTGTAAGACCCTAAAATTCATTTATGAAAAACCAATTTGCTTCCAAATCTTGAAGGTTAGGCTCTGCTTGCAGAGAGAAAGCAGCTTGTTGCTGGTTATTGTTAATCCATTCCTTGTAGTTATACATCACTATACTACAATATGAAACTCTTTGATATACTTTAATATATATTGAGTCTGAATGTCTAGTTGATTATCTAGAAAGTGTATTGGAGTAAGTCCTCTCAGATTGCCAAACAAATTGTTGGGTGTGGTTGTTAGACCCCCGCATTTTCACTTCTTTTAGACGTTGGTTCTCTAGAAGCTTGTTTTATGGATTCCAGTTCCAAAAGACATCTGTTAGAGCATTGCTCGGTTGAACCCACTAGCGTTGGTATGTCAAGCTAGTTGTCAATTTTAGTTGCCAAAATGCATTCTTGATTTAGCATACTAAAAATAGTTTCCGACTAGATTAGTTCTATGAAGTTGAATCGAAGCTATCCTTAAAGGATGAAGATTGAAGACTACAAGAAAACATCAACAAGTACTTCATCAACACAGGTATGTGATTGATTTCATTTGGATTCTTGTTCAATTCTACCTTTCTAATCCATCGATATAAATGCTCACTCTATGGAACAATTCCTATGACGGTAAATGTACATTTATGTATATATGAGGTTATTTGATTCATGACCTTTGTGACAATAACCTTTATCCCTGGAAAGGTTCTCATGTTACAGTGAATGAGCTTACGAATTCAACGAGCCAAGAATCACTCAATTCCGAGTTATAATGATGAAGTTATGAGTGATTTATTAAAGTAACAATTATAAGTGTTGCGGTAATTATTACAGTTCGTTAGTAGGAAACAATCCATAGACTGTTTGTAACGGTTCACGGACTTGGGCCCAATTACGTGACTAAAAGGCATTTTTGGTCAAGTTGGTGATGTTTCCTTATCTAGGCAAGTTGGCTATTAATCCAAACATATTTGATTGCCATATTAAAGTGTTTGTGATAACTCTTATTTCCTGCCTAAGTTAAAATGTTTATTCACATAAATACAATATTTGCTAATTAATTATTTATTTAATTATTTTGGCAAGAGTTGTAACTTAGGAAAGACTCCCAAAATTAGGAGAGTCTTGAAAAAGGAAAATAGTTTTGTGTAGCTTCCAAGTTACCTTTCACTATAAATAAAAGGTTCATGAGTGCTACACGTTTTTCATCCTCTTTGGAAAATTGGTGTAAGCTTCATAAGGTTGTTTTCCATGTCTTCTGTTCTTTGTGAACAAGAGTGAGATAAAAGTCTTTGTATTGGGGATCACAAAGCCGAGCTGGATTAATCTTTGTGATTGATTATACAACTTGTAATCTTGGTTTTTCACCTCTTGTCTATTCTAAGGTTTTCTCTCCTGATATAAAATCATTCAAGAGTTGTTCATCATAAACCCTAGGTTTTGATAGATTTCAGTTTCCGATCGTATACCAAAAATTATTAGACGAAATCGGAAGCTAGAAAGAAAACTTCGATTAAGTATCTCGTAAAACCTTAAGAAGTTTTATACAAGATATCTCTAGATTTATTCTAGTTGTTCTTGTTGTAGAATCATTAGGTTTCTCTTCCTTTATTGAAGAGTATAATAATCAATCCCTAATCTACAAGTTTGTTTTGATATTACTTTTACTTAGTAATGTTTTTATCAAAATAAACCCAAGATTTCCAAAACCTTGATTCACATCTAAAGGGAAATCAAACTGGTGTTTTGTGCAAACAAAATATAGAATCATATCAATCGTGTTTGTTGTATCTTCTAAAGAGAGCCTTGGGTTTTTCTAGAAGATTTACGAGAAGAATTCCTAAAGACAATCGGTATTGTGCTAGGAGTTCTATTTGTGCTGAAGTATGTATTACATCTAGTCCGAATAGGAAGTAGGAAATTGGTGTAACTACTTATAATCAATGTGTGTTTATTCTGGACTAGGTCCCGGGTTTTTTATGCATTTGCGGTTTCCTCGTTAACAAAATTTTTGGTGTCTGTGTTATTTCTTTTTCGCATTATATTTGTTTATATAATTGAAATATCACAGGTTGTACGTAAGTTCAATCAATTGTGAATCCGATCTTTGGGTTGTTGATTAAATTGATTGACACTTGGATATTGGTTTTTGATACCGTCCAAGTTATTTCTTATATTCAATCGGGCTCGCAAATTCCTATTTGTTTGATTACGGATTGAATTGAGAAATTGAGATATAAGTCTTTGATATACTTTTCTTAAGATTGAGTCTGACTGTCTAGTTGATTCTCTTGAAAATATATTGGAGTTAGTCCATACAGATTGCCAAACGAATTAATGGGTGTGGTTTTTAGACCCCCACATTTTCAATTGGTATCAGAGTAGGCAAACACGCTAAGACCCCATAAATCAGTGTTTGTAGCAATCTGATTCTATGGACAAAAGTGCTATCTCTATACACGTACCTCCAGCCTTCGATGGCACGAACTATTTATGGTGGAAAATTGCTATGCGTGCTTTTATTCAAGCGCGAGATTTTCAATCATGGGTTCGTATTGTTAATGGCTATAATCCTCCATTAGTTACATTAGACGGTGTAACTGTTGCAAAGGATATTGGTGATTACGATGATCTTGAGATTCTTACTGCAAAGCAAAATTCTGATGGATTAAATGCTATCATCCATGCCATTACCCCAGATCTTCAGCACCGCGTGACTACGTGTAATAAGTCTAAAAATGCTTGGGATATCTTAGAAACCGTATTCGAAGGGAATGCCGCAGAGAAAGAAGCAAGGATTCAAAATCTAGCTTCTGACTGTGAAAACCTTCACATGACTGATGATGAAACCTTTGTTGAGTTTAACCAAAGACTTTCTCAAATAGTCAACTCCTCATATTCATTAGGAAGAACTATTTCGGAGAAAGTTATTGTGTGCAAAATTCTCAGGTCTCTACCATCAAGATACGAGTCTAAGAAACATGCCATTGAAGAAGCAAACGATCTTTCTACACTCTCCAGAAATACTCTTGTTGGAAAGTTAAAGATCTTTGATAATGAACACGCATCTAGAAAATAGGTGATTTCTCTTAAAGCTCCAAAAAATTCGGAATCCCCTAAGGACAAATCTAGTTCGCCGGATACTAAGGATGTTACTCCACGAAAATTTAGAAAAGTCTTGAGAGACAGGAAAAAAGTTTTTCTAAAGGTGCAACATCTCCTAATGATGATGTACAATGCTATAATTGTCATGGTTTCGGGCACTTGTCTTCAGTATGTCCTAGCTGGAGCCGTAGACAATCGGCATATGCAGCAACCTTGCCTACTCTTGATGATGGACCTGATTATCATCACCAAGAGTACGCGGGCGAGTATGCATTAAATTCTGGAAAAATCCTTTCGGATAATAATTCTGATTCTGACGAAGAAGTGTTCCATGTTGATCCAGTTGCTAATAATCTTCTTAAAGAATGTCATCAGAAACTCTCGGAAGCTGAAAGCACCATTTTCAGTGAGAAAGTTAAACATGACAGACTTCGTAGTAGGAATAAAGACTTGCAAGACCAACTTGATTCTATTGGTGTAAGAGATTATCTCATCGAAATACGAAAGCTTAAAGAAGAAATTACCGAAGGTCGAGATCGGGAAATTACTCTTCAAGCAAAGCTAGATAACTTGGAGAAGATTGAGATGAGCTTTTTATTTGATTCGGAACAAGAAGATCTCAAAGTTCAATGTGAATCATCCAAGAATGATCTAGTTATTGCACTTGAAAAGGTCAAAAGGTTGGAAGAAAAAAACTCGAGCTTAAAAGAGAGTTTGTCTAGAAATAACAGCTCTGATAAATTAACCTCGATATTGGGAGCATGTAGAATTCGTCGTGATACACGAGGATTGGGATATGAAGGAATAGACGCTCCTAGTGTTTTCAAATAGGTAAAATTTGTCAAAGCTAAAGATTCTTCTCAACCAAAACCTTCCACGGTTGACAAAAGTGAAGTATCTCTACCAACTGCCGATGGCGAAAATAGGAAATTCTTTCAAGATCCAAAGCAAGCACATACACATTCAGGTAACACTAAACATAACTTTTTCCACTCTACTAAACATTTCTTTTATTGTGGAAAACCAGGTCACTTGCAAAGGAATTGCATATTTCTTAGACGAGATAAAACCAGATCTGATTCTGTTAAGATGACAAGATCTGATATTCCAAAATGGAGAAAACCTGAGTCTCATAATTTCAGTTCTTCTAGTATTCCCTCAAAGAAGTTTCATAATTATATTGGGGAAAAAAGAAATATGTTGCTCCAAAAGCTACTCAGAAATGTGTACCAAAGAAGATCAATAAAGCAACGAGTACTATTAAGAAGGATCTCCCAGACAAGAGTTCGACAAGGGATAACATCTCAAAAGAGGTATGGAATAGTTATTAAAAGTTTCAAGGAAGTTGTTAAATTCCTAGATTACATGCATGATTTTGTTTCGAATACCTGTGGTGAGCAAGATTTTGTTCACCTCAACACAACCTGATTGTGTTGAAAATGCATCCTCACCAAGAAGCCCTAGTAAATGCGGTGAAGATTGCAAAAGAATTGGGGCGCACATATTGTGTTAGGTAATTTTTGAATATGTGGAACAATTTATTGTTTCGAGATGAGTCTAACTCGCTTACATATTTACCAAAATATGTGTTGGTAAGCTGTCGCTTTGGCCAAGTTCATATTTACCTAGTGACGAAAGTCATGTTATGTTTCAATCACTTTGAAAATGGCTTTGACGAAAAATAGTTTGTGAATAACAACTATGTAACGTCCTCTAAGAATGTTTCAATGATTGAAATGAGAGTTTAGATTATATAACCATTGTTGGATATAAGCATTGTGTGGCAACACATATATGTATAAGTCCTTATTCCTTGAACCAAAGTATGCGTACTTTGTTGATCAGGAAAACCGGAACAAGAGTTGTGAACTCAGTCCGCGAACTGGCGGAGGTTCTCATCCCGAGAAAACCTGTTGGAGTTTGTGAACTCCTTTCGGGAACTTAAGTCCGCGAACTAAGTCCGCGTACTTGAGTTGGTTATATCTAAAGACGATTACTTGTGAACTTACATTTATATTAACTAAGGAATGCAATTTGCAAACCGTGGCTATAAAGTTCATGAATCGATTCGAGTGAATCAATCGTTTTTTCTTTTATTGTCTTGTATACTTCTATAAGATTTATACAATTGAACAACTCTCTAACTAGTTCATTTGAGTCATTTGAACTAGTTATGGTTAAGATGAATATGGTTAAATACCACGCGTATGATTCTTAATTACCTAACTTGATTTGTGATAAAAATTCTTAAGCATAACAGGTTAAATCAATAATCAAAACCATTGGATGTTGGTTTTTATTGTCAAAGAATCTTTTTCATACTCTCATGGTAACCGTTCTTGGTGTAAATCCTTATGGAAAAGGTTATTCTTCCTTATAAGCATATCAATTCTTATTTATACATGTTTGTATCTTAGAAAATATGATCACAATACTTGATCTTCATGATTACATATTGTGTATTATTACCATGAGATAGTTCTATTGTTTTTAGTAACACAATCTCATGAGAGACTTTTAATGATTGGTTCTTAGTTCGTATCTCCTTGTGGGGTTTCTAAAATCCAATATATAAATACTTATCTCTGGAGAAAGGTCACTGATAGACACATTTTTGTGTCTAATTTTGTCCTCAATTTTCTGTATTTTTGGTACTCGATTTTGTACTTATTATGGTGTTTTGTGTGTTTGTAGGTATTTTTGAGAAATAAACTTTGTTGGAAAATTCGGCTCGAAAAGTTGATTTTGGCACCCGAAGGACATGTGTTATTCGGACTCTCACATTTGGATAAGGGTTACTCAATTACTAAGGGGCACCTCTTTCGATAAGGTCCACCTTCTTTATTATACACACCCCAGTCCTATTGGTACCCCTACTCTGGATAGGGGGCGACCTTCTTCTTCACCTGGTTTTGGCGGGAAAATGGAGTTTGTAGCTGCGTGACTTTCAGCGCAAGATTGGACGTGATTTTGCCGAGTTTTTCTCGGATTTGACTTGTAGTAATCCTGTTTCACTAAAACATGTAAGATAATTGAGTCATGCACGGTAAATAAGGGAAGAATTGGGTTGGATACTCGCATTGAAGAAAACAGGGACGTGCAAGATACACAAATATCTGGAAGTAACTACAAGAGATTTTGTTGAGATTTTCTAACTGTTTTTGATAGAGGATGACATGTAATAATCAAATAAAGATGGTAAGTGGTCTCGATTCGAAAGAATGGGAATGTGGCATGACTTGGGATAAAACATTGGAGTTTATTCTCGGAAAAAGTTACCATGGGATTGCACAAGATTTGTATGTGTACTGCATATGTTTGGAATGTTCTGAGCCGTAACAGGGTCGTGAAGGAGATAAATAAGGAAGTTTGGCAGCTACAAAAACTCGTGCAAGAGATAAACAGGGAAATAAATTTCGATATTCCCTGTAAGAGTAAAAGAGGATTATTCTGAAGTTAATAACGAGATTCGATGGTGCTACTGGGTATAAAAAGGATATTTGGGAGTCATCCAGGGGATGGAGCGATAGGGGATAGATCAGAGAGGTGCAGAGAGAAGAAATCACGAGTTGCAGTGCAACTTCTGCTGCTGCTGCTGAAGAACCAGACGAAGAACATAATATTGTTAGGAACTGTCGTTCATGATCATATCTTTTGTATCCTTAAACGACAATTCTTATGCGACACTAAAGAGATATTGTTCTTTGTAAACGGTGACTCTGTAACGGCCGCTGGGTGTTGCAAATTCCCGGTTTTATGTTAGTACTCTTCTTTTTAACCATTGTACACACTTTTTGAGCAATATAAAAATCATTTGAGAGTGTATACCACATCAAGATCTAAACCCCATCACTGGGACAAAGGAGGAAGCAACTTTTCATGATTGTGGTAAATGAATTAATTCTTTTTATGAATTTTTGCATAGATTTAATTGATTTTTGATTTCTATTAATTATTTGTTGTTTTGTCTGATGTGACATGCTTAGTTTTGATTACTTTTGATCCGTCATGCTTACAACTTACAACTAATGTTTTATGAAATCTATTGTTGGCAAAGGATTAGAGTCACAACTTCTTTTGTTTGAGCTGTATTGTCTAGAGTTAATGACTGAACCACAAGAATACGAAAAGTAATGAAATCCTGCGTCTCAGTGTCTTTTCATCATGTGACCATATTTATATATATTTTTTCTTAATTTTAGTATTTTCCATTATTTAAGCTTAAAATCAATCTCAACAAATTCCGAGTGAACGACAACTCTATTTACCACTATCTAAAATTCGATCAACTTTTTGGCGCCGCCGACGCAGACTTGTGTATAGATTTGTTTTTAGGTTTTATTTTTATTTTTATTATTTTTGTTCTTTTTTACGTGTTTTGGTATTTCTTGTTTGCTTTCAGATTTGGAGCTGAGCTAAAGAAAAAGAGAGAAAGTGCTGAAAAGAAAAGCGAAGCCAAAGAAGGAAACAAAGGAGGAATCCAAAAGGAGTGAAGAAGAAGATTTTTTATATAATTATTTTATTCTATTTTATTTTTAGAAACTGTAAATAAGTTTTATTTTTTTTGTAATTTTTTATTTTTGGACACTTTTTGAACTTTTGGGACATTTGTACATTTTTTTATTAAAGCCCTAATGAAGGGTTAAAAATTAAATATAAAACTGCTGCAGGGAAGGACGACAGTTACGATACTGTCTCGGCCCCTCAGGTTTGTACACTGACATAGGAGTCGGTGGCCTGAGTCAACTTCAACGGTTCATCGCCCGTCTGGTACGGGAGGTAAGACTCTATCCACCCATGAATCCCCTGTCAGTGGGTTTATTTTTGAGGATGTCGAACTATTATTATTGCAATAGCCAATACAACGAATATCCGACTGATTTTCAAAATGGAAATTACTTTGACCATAGTGTGAATAATGGTTGGGAACGCCAACCTTTTGAAGATTATGGCTCATACCATGGTGAGCCCAATTACTATTCACATGAATACCGGTCATACGAGCAAAATTCCTATAATTCCTCTTCTCTAGATGAGGCACGTAAGATACTTGAGTCAACGGGTAAGTTATTTGAGTCGACACATAAGTTAGCGGACACAACTAACTTAGTTATGGACGAAAGAACTGTAACAATGAGTGAAACTTCATTAGAAGATACCCTCAGGAAGTTAGTTGAGTCAACATGTAAGATAACTGAGTCAACACGTGAGTTTTCTGAGTCAACACATAGGTTTGAATTAGATATGGAAGAAAGAATTGCTCGAATTACGCTTGATTGCCAATACATTCTTTCCAATATCACCCGTGAAAATGAGGACAATTTTTATAATCAGGATGACGAGGTTAGAATTGGTAACACTACTTGTTTAGATGAGGTTCGATCATTTTCATGTTATTATAATGATGATTGTGATGAGGATAATATTGATGAAGAATCTGAAATATGTAGGTATAGTGATCAGGAATTTGTTACTCCGTTTGAGATTTATAATGATAATTCTAGTACAAATCCATATAATTTTAAAAATTATTCACCTATTCAAAAGGACGAGGATTTGACTAGAAATACCCCCGTTTTAGACGATTTAGTATTTCCTTTTTACGAAGCCAATGATGGTTTAGAGGAACGGGTTTATTTTGAGTCTAGCGATTTGGAAACAATAGTCTTAGACAAAGAAAGTGAACTCGTAGAGATGAGCGAGGATGAACCTGACTTAGAAGAATCAATTGACCATTTCCAGGAATCTGATGACCTAGAAATTAAGGAATTTGTGACTAGTCTTTCTAGAGACACTGAAAAATCTAAGTTTGGGGGTGATTATCATTCTCCATGTGCTTTAACTCTTAGAAAGGTCCCTCACTTGGGACTTGACATATGTGCCTCAACCATTTTACAAGATTATCTTCATACACTTTTTCCTGAACCTAGTTGTGTCCATAAGAAAGTTAATTTGTTAGAAACCCATCCTCTGGTTGATGTGGTTAAACCAGGCTACGATACCTCGATTGACTTTGTTTTCCCACCAAAAACTTTTTCTCCAATTGTGGGAACTTATGAAATTCAAATGTGTCAGATATTAAGTTGAGAGACTAAACCTAATTACTTTAGGAGATTAGGGTTGACACATTTGTTTAAGGAAGACCACCACTTTCATCGTGGTCAATTGTGTGAGTCAAAAATGATTGACTTTAAGGATCCGCAGTTATTTAGGTTATTATTATGTGCTTCTAAGTTTTTACTTGAGTTTTTCCAGACTCTAATACCTGAATCGGATATTAGCTACGAGGAAATGCAGTCCATGAAAATATTTTATCTAGATCCAGTTATAAAACCTGAACCTGAACCACAGCTAGATATAGTTGTCTTAAACAGGAAACTAGACAAGGGTGTGCTTTATTCGTTAATTTTCTTGGCATGTTGCAGATTCCTTTTACTTGTGATAGCCCTATTTTGTTTTGGTGATCCGCAGTTATTTCGGCTATTACTTTATGATTCTATAAGGTGGCTTATCCTTTCTTAGTCTGGTTGAAGACTTTAAACTTAACACTTTTTGGGAGGTAACCCATGCTCATGCAACACGGTAATATCTTTCCTTAACTCAAGTGGTAACAGTTTCTCCTTGCTCATGTTTTTAATTTCATCTTTAGAACATTGAGGACAATGTTAGATTTAAGTTTAGGGGTGTGGGAGAAATTTTTTAGTTGCAGTATAAATAAATAAACTCCAGAGCCTATAAATTTATGCCTATTAAGGTTGGCACTAACCAATCTAAGTGGATGGAAGAATCTTGGTTATACGAGTTGAGGAACCAATCTGATTAGATGGAAACATCTAAAGAGTTTATTCATAAAAGCACAGAGCTCAAGTGTTAGAAAAAAAACATGGTAGTTTCGCCATATCTCGTTGAATCCTTTTCACTTCTGTTTTTATTTTCTTTTAAATATGTTTCTAAGTGATTTGGTGGGGCACACGATTCAAGTTGATACCATTGCTAGGGTGAAATAGAGTGATTGAGATACACAAAAAAAAAATTGAACAAATTTGAAAAAATAAAATAAATTGAGACCAGACCAACCAGAATAAATTTAATAAAGTCGACCACTGGTGCCCTTGTATATGCTAGTTGTGTTGAACTAGAGTTAGGGTTATCACCCGCTGGTCCCCTTGTATATGCCAGCTGTGTTGATATCAGTCAGACCGGTATTTCAGTCCATTATGATAGGTTCATCCTAGTAGTGGCCTTCAGACAGATATGGGAAACACCGTTCACCTTAGTCAACATCAAAACCATCTACGTTTTTCTCTACATCCATCTTCTTAATCTTTCCATGTGATTGGTTGACTCCGGTTATGATGTCCAAAAACTATCTGAGTAGAGCTCTGTCACTTATATATGAATTTTAGTATGCTTGAGTGCAAACTCGTGTACAACAATTGGAATTTCGTATCAGGGTACTTTCTCCTATAGTCAATGAGAGTATGCCAACCAAGGAGGTTCTTTAGTGCCTTCCAAAGTTCAGCGTAGATAGCTAGGGTCTGGAGTAAAGGTTTTGTGGGCACACCTCTTCTAAACCCTCCCAAGACTATAACTCAGCCACTAGAGCTACCTAGGGGTTCAAAGGCTTGTTGCACATGCTAAGTACAATCGCGATGCCTGCGACAGTGAGTTAGGATTTTATTTTCTAGAATAAATTTGCTAGAGGACTAGCAAATAATAAGTTTGGGGGTATTTGATAGACACATTTTTGTGTCTAATTTTGTCCTCAATTTTCTGTATTGTTGGTACTCGATTTTTTTTACTTATTATGGTGTTTTGTGTGTTTGTAGGTATTTTTGAGAAATAAACTTTGTTGGAAAATTCGGCTTGAAAAGTTGATTTTGGCACCCGGAGGACATGTGTTATTCGGACTCTCACCTTTGGATAAGGGGTACTCAATTACTAAGGGGCGCCTCTTTCGATAAGGGCCACCTTCTTTACTATACACACCCAGTCCTATTGGCACCCCTACTCTTGATAGGGGGCGACCTTCTTCTTCACCTGGTTTTGGCGAGAAAATGGAGTTTGTAGCTGCGTGACTTTCAGGGCAAGATTGGACGTGATTTTTCCTAGTTTTTCTCGGATTTGACTTGGAGTAATCTTGTTTCACTAAAACAGGTAAGATAATTGAGTCATGCACGGTAAATAAGGGAAGAATTGGGATGGATACTCGCATTGAAGAAAACAGGGACGTGCAAGATACGCAAATATCTAGAAGTAACTACAAGAGATTTTATTGAGATTTTCTCACTGTTTTTGATAGAGGATGACATGTAATGATCAAATAAAGATGGTAAGTGGTCTCGATTCGAAAGAATGGGAATGTGGCATGACTTGGGACAAAACATGGGAGTTTATTCTCGGAAGAAGTTACCACGGGATTGCACAAGATTTGTACGTGTACTGTAGATGTATGGAATGTTCTGAGCCGTAACAGGGTCGTGAAGGATATAAATAAGGAAGTTTGGCAGCTAAAAAAACTCGTGCAAGAGATAAACAGGGAAAGAAATTTCGATATTCCCTGTGAGAGTAAAAGAGGATTATTATGAAGTTAATGACGAGATTCAATGGTGCTACTAGGTATAAAAAGGATATTTGGGAGTCATCTAGGGGATGAAGCGATAGGGGATAGATCAGAGAGGTGCAGAGAGCATAAATCATGAGTTGCATTGCAACTTCTTCTTCTGCTGCTGAAGAAAAACAGAATACTGTTAGGAATTGTCGTTCATGAGCGTCATCTTTTGTATCCTTAAACGACAATTTTTGTGTTCTCTGTAAATAGTTATAACGGTGACTTTGTAACGGCCGCTGGGTGTCGCAAATTCCCGGTTTATGTTAGTTCTCCTCTTTTTAACCATTGTACACACTTATTGAGCAATATAAAAATCATTTGAGAGTGTCTACCACATGAGGAGCTAAACCCCATCACTGGGACAACGGAGGAAGCAACTTTTCATGATTGTAGTAAATGAATTAATTCTTTTTATGACTTTTTGCATAGATTTAATTGATTTATGATTTATATTAATTATTTTTTATTTTGTCTGATGTCGCATGCTTAGTTTTGATTACTTTTGATGCGTCATGCTTACAACTTACAACTAATTTTTTATGAAATCTATTGTTGGCAAAGGATTAGAGTCACAACTTCTTTTGTTTAAGTTGTATTGTCTAGAGTTAATGACTGAACCACAAGAATATGAAAATTAGTCAAATCCTGCGTCTCAGTGTCTTTTCATCCTGTGACCATATATATATATATATATATATTTTTTCTTATTTTTTGTATTTTTCATTATTTAAGCGTAAAATCAATTTCAACAAAGTCCGAGTGAACGACAACCCTATTTACCACTATCTAAAATTCGATCAGTCACTCTTGTTGTTCTTTCGGGAATGACTTTTTATGGGGGAGAGTTCTTAATTGAACTTGTGGTTAATTGCCAAATCTTTGTGGGGAGAAGCGGTTGTGGAACATGTAGGGATTAACTTGTATCTTAATAAACTCCTTGATGAAGTCACTAAGTTTCGACTCTGTGATATCATCTAAAGTAAAGTTGATATGTTTTCCTTTGGTCAAGAAGTTCCTCTATGAAAATTTCATTAGGATCCCACTAGTTTTTGTACCTTTGCTAATTTATATTGACAAAAGGGGGAAAAATAATGTGTAATTCACACTACAAATACATATGGTTTACAGAACAATATGTAAGGGGGAGTGGTTTTCATGTCATGATGGAGTATTGACTAAGGGGGAGTGATACATATCACCGTATTATTATTGTCAAAGTTGTGATACAATGAAACTTTGATGCTGTGTAATAATACTACGATGGATCTTCAAAAAGTACAGGATGAACACACGCAGAGTTGAAGAACCAAGGAAATCAAGCATGTCGATTTTTCTTTTAACAAGTACAAGCCATATGTAAAATGGTTTTGCCACTAAAATTGACAAAGGGGGAGATTGTTAGAGCATTGATCGGTTGAACCCACTAGCGTTGGTATATCAAGTTAGTTGTCAATTTTAGTTGCCAAAATGCATTCTTGATTTAGCATACTAAAGATAGTTTCGGACTAGATTAGGTCTAAGAAGTTGAATCGAAGTTATCCTTAAAGGATGAAGATTGAAGACTACAAGAAGATATCAACAAGTACTTCATCAATAAAGGTATGTGATTGAATTCATTTGGATTCTTTTTCAATTCTGCCTTTCTAATCTATCGAGATAAATGCTCACTCTATGGAACAATTCCTATGACAGTAAATGTACATTTATGTATATATACTTGAGGTTATTTGATTCATGACCTTGGTGACAATAACCTTTATCCATGGAAAGGTTAGCATGGTATAGTGAATGAGCTTACGAATTCAACGAGCGAAGAATCACTCAATTCCGAGTTATAACGATGAAGTTATGAGTGATTTATTAAACTAACAATTATAAGTGTTGTTGAAATTGTTACAGTTCGTTAGTAGGAAACAATCCATGGACTGTTTGTAACGGTTCAAGGACTTGGGCCCAATTACGTGACTAAAAGGTATTTTTGGTCAAGTTGGTGATGTTTCCTTATCTAGGCAAGTTGGCTATTAATCCAAACACATTTGATTTCCATATTAAAGTGTTTGTCATAACTCTTATTTCCTGCCTAAGTTAAAATGTGATTTATTCACATAAATACAATATTTGCTAAGTAATTATTTATTTAATTATTTTGGCAAGAGTTGTAACTTAGGAAAGACTCCCAAAATTAGGAGAGTCTTGAAAAAGGAAAATGGCTTTGCGTAGCTTCCAAGTTACCTTTCACTATAAATAAAAGGTTCATGAGTGCTACACGTGAAAAAGCGGGGATCTAACAACACCACCAATATTTCGCTTAGCAATCTGTATGGACAAACTCCAACATACTTTTTATGAGAATCAACTAGACAGTCAGACTCAATCAATAAAAAGATATATCAAAGAGTTTATATCTCAATCTCTCGATTTGATCTTTACTCAAGCAAATAGAAATCTGCAAGTCTTTATCAAAGAGAGATAACTTGGACGGTACCAAAGACTAATATCCAAGGATCAATCAATATCAATCAACAACCAAAGGTTGGATTTCCAATTGATGATCACGAACGCACAACCTGTATTATTTCAATTATATAAAATATAATGCGGAAAAGAAATAACACAGACACCAGAAATTTTGTTAACGAGGAAAACGCAAATGCAGAAAAACCCCGGGACCTAGTCCAGATTGAATACACACTGTATTAAGCCGCTACAGACACTAGCCTACTCCAAGCTAACTTCAGACTGGACTATAGTTGAACCCCAATCAGTCTCCCACCGATCCAAGTGTTGATGGTGGATTTTCATTTAAGGCTAAAATTGTAAAAGCCAAAATTATGCGTTGATATCCTGCAAAGGATAAATCCAATGATAAAATGATGAATACTTCTTCACTTCGCTAATTTACTTAGAATGGAGCATGTAGCAACAATCCCATGTACCCTATGAATTTATGGCATCATGACCAGCCTTGTATTTCCTATGTTGTTCCCACTGAACTCCCATTATTGGTGTGGCATGACGACTGAGTTTTACTCTCAGCAGAGTAACACGAATCTCCAAGTGTCCGTAATGAGGAATGCACGAAATACCTGTGCAGGCTACAACTCTCGGTGTGTTATACTAGATCGATTAAGCATATTTGAATCTGGACTGATCATATCAGTCTCAGAAACAATCACGACCACGCAAGTTGGCCGTATGATTTAACCATCCTGGACGATCCTCAGCAGGAGCATGCTACCACCTTAATGACCACCAGTGGTCCCATTTATGCCCTGGTCGGTCGAATACATACCACGCCTCCCAAACTACCACCGAATACCAGCCTAAAGTAGGATGGTTTGGCTGGTATGGAGCATCTTGGAAAACATGTACGCACAAGACTGCCAATAACGCGGCCTTCCAACTTCGCCAGCATGGTTGAACGGAGTAGATCGTCCCATGACCGGTTGGACAAGCATTGTCCTGCACACCGGCGGGCCCCCTTCACGCCTGCATAATCGATCCTCCCCTGACCTAGCCATAGAACCATGTACGGTTGCCCGAAGTTGGGCCGGCGTGAAAGCTTAAAGGGTCGCAGGAAATTCCACTAAAGGTCCCAAATTGATCACGACCATCCAACTTCACCGACATGATTGGATGGATTAGATCGGACCCATAGCCACCAGGAAGGTATTGGTGTGTTCACCACCGGCCCAACGTGGGCCCCACATGGTCGTCCTCTCCAAAAGAGAAGCGTGGCTTGCCAATTCGTCCAGCCAAAGCAGCGTGGACGTGAAACCGTAATTAGGGTTTGCGGCACATCACATGTGTCGCAAATCAGTCTCAACCATCCATCTTCGAAGGTATAGACAGAGGGTGTAGATGTATATTTAAAGGGACCAGAGCATGTAAACACAATCACCGTGGGCCCGCCGACATACATGACTAATCGGTCAAGACCAACTATGGTTGGTCGTCTCGATTCGTGCGCCCAAACTAGGCATGGCCGCGCGTTTTCAATAGAAAATCGATCTCGACCGCTCAACTTTGCCGGAAAAATTGAGTGGCTTAGATCACATCTTCACGATACAGTGAGGTACGGACGTGTACACTGGCCTGCCGACTGCACGCCTGACTGATCGTCCAAGACCGACCATGGTTGGTCATCTCGAAACACGCGCCCGAAATAGGCACGACGTGCGGTATTCAATTCTTTTGTGGCATATGGGATTTCTGTCGCAAATCGATCTCAACCACTTCTCTTTTCCAGACAAATTGATTGGCTTAGATCGCATCTCCATGGGACAGTGAGGTACAAACACCTACACCAGCATGTCGTCTACACCCATGCCCAATCGTCCCTGCCAAAAACGTGTCCCATGCTTGGGTTCGACCAAGGTTGGTGTTCGAGGACCTCCTAAACCCTAATCCGACGGTCGCAGATGTGGTTCGCAAGCCATCTCGTCCGTCCAACTTCACCAGCCTGGACGGACAACCTAAAACAGGAGTTAGGCGATCAGCGAGGTATCACCACGATCACTGTCCACCACTCTTCCACACAGAGTGATCGGCCAAGTCAGGGCTCACCTGTACAGCCTCCAAACGATCACTCGAAGATGGATGGACGTGATGCTATTTTCCGCGACTTACTCCGTTAAGCCTTAAAACAGCGATGCTTCATACACGCTGAATATATTCGATGCATTACATACATAGAATGCACACGATATTTCACAAATATCGACTTCCTAAAAAACTTAGTTATTTAATCTAGCATCACATGCTGCTTTCTGTGGGTCCCACGATCCAAACTCGAGACATTAATCATGTCACAAACTGGGGGATACATACTGGGGTATTGGTCTGGCGATTTACAGCGTGCAGCGCACAACGCGCCATCACAAGAACGTGTTAGGAAGACATGGACGGTTAGTGATGATGGGAAAAGTGGGAAAGAATGATCGTGTGACTCTAACACACGCAACTCCACTACTCCATCACTCCACTTCCTCCACTTCCCACGAGAGACCTGGGTAAGGCACAATGACTTGTATAAATAGGTTCTCCTCCCTATTTCCAGAACAAGACAAGACAGAAACCAAGTGTTGATACAATCGTATTCAAACACCAGAACTGATAGCTTACATCCTACAAGCTAGTTCAGCTTTCTGATACAAGTCATAAAACATCCAACACCTTCACAATCTCAACACCTTCTTCGCTTTCCTCCCTAAGATCAACCCCATCTCCTTCACTTTGTGACTGAAGCAAGTCTAGAACGATCATTTCTTGGTTTAGGCCAGAATTGTACAGATTGATTTCTCGAATCACAAGCACTCCCGTGCAGTGCATTTGCTTAGGGTTTAGATTCATTTCTCATTCACACACCCCAAATTACCAAAACCGGCAGAAATAGTTTTCACCCATAAACAATTTGCGACCACAGTGGGAGGTTAATCTCTCGGTTGTAAAGTCAATTTCTTCAAAATCTGATTCAATTTCATCAATTTCGAAGGGGTAGATCTTAGATTCAATTCAATCATAAACCTGTTTCAAGATGGTAGAACTTAGGTCAGGATCAACAATCAATTCTGACGGAGCTAGTGCAGATAACACTCTCAATATTGATGTACCTGTCAGTGGAGCTACTGTAGTCAATACATCTCGTGGAGTCGTCTCTTCTACCACCAACGCGTGCAGAGCAGGAGAGGTGCCAGTAAGTGTAACGCCTCCTATCACCAGAGCCAGAGCAACCGCGAATCCCGGCATCGCCTCAAGTGTAACGCCTCCGGCGATCACCAGAGCAACAAATTTCACTCCTTCATCAGAACGAGGAGCCAGAGGAGCAAGAGGAGGACCATCTCCTATTACCATCGCAGACTTGATGGATAGGCAGGAAGCTCTTGCTAAGACTCAAAGGGATATGGCTGCAACTCAGAAAGAGGTACTCACTTTTCTTAAAACCTTAACCAAACGATTACCACAAGACTCACGGCAACCCCTGGAGCCAGCAAGGGATGCCTTCAATACATCCATAGAAGGAGTTTCCACTCAAACCCACATGAATGAAGAAGCTCGTGTTTCTCCTGAACGCCCAAGGGAGATGGACCAGCCATCCAACTTCATCACGCGTGAAGACCTGGAACGACTTCTCCAAAACTAAGGCAAAGGAAACATGATGTAGGCGCACCAACATCAGCCGCCGTACCCTCAAGATGTGCAACGAATTCCTCTTCCAAGAGGATACACCTCTCCTCAGTTCTCCCTCTACGATGGTACTGGTAACGCTCATGAATACATCTCTCGATTCTTAGAATCTTTGGGAGTCGTGTTCTCCGTCTGAAAGAATTCTCGAAATCACTTACGGGGAGGGCGTACACCTGGTACAACAACATCGCTCCTAACAACATATCCAATTGGGACGAGATGGTCAGCGCTTTATATAAAAATTACTTCTTCGTGTCCGAGCAAATCACTTTTTCAGATCTGGGGAGAGTCTCTCAGCGGAACAACGAACATCCGAACGACCTCGTCAAGAGGTTCAGAACTCAAGCACTAGATTGTCATGATCCGTACATCATTGAACGTCAGTTGGTAGAACTATGCATCAACGGGATTATACCCATATACCACGCTTTGCTGGATAATCTGGGCTTTCAGACGTTCTCTGAACTCCATGAAGCTGCCAAGCGTTCAGCCACAACTTCCCCAGCATTGCTAGAGAGAACCAAGGTTGTTCAAAACGAAGATCCACGTGAGAGTCGAGGAAGCAGGCGTATCACGAACAAGCAATACAACACTGGTTCTTCTGTGAGCGTGATAGGCGAAGGAGGAAAAAGAAAAGCTCCAGCAATGGAACGACAACCCAAGCGTGCGGCTCCGGCACACACGACCTCGTCTCAAAAAGGAACATGCAAGACTCCTGCGCAAGACACCGAAGATGCAGGCTTCCCATTTTCCATGAGTGAAGTAATGGAACTCTTGGAGGCATGGATTCAAGACGATGCTATCAAGCTGCCTCCTATCAGACGCCCGCCAACTGAGAAAGACATGGCGGAACCCAAGTACTGCCGCTACCATGGGTTTGTCCATCATCCGACCAAAGACTGCAACAGGCTGAAACAAATCTTCAAAGAAAAGATAGAGGCTGGAGAACTCCAGCTTGTAAACGAAGGTGTTAATTGAGATCCTCTCCCTATCAGGAACTCCATGATTTCCAGGGATTCTGTTTGCAAGACTGTACAATCTATGATGGAATGTTTGTGCGAGATTTTATATTTCTCCAAGGCGCAGCGTCAGGACATATTTGCAGCCCTCAACCGCGTTGTCTCAAGAAGGCGTTTGTATCTAGAAAGGGAAGCGGTCTCGAAACCTCAGTCTTTACTGGAAGATACAAGCAAGGGAAACCGGGGACTCCTAACCATCGCTCGTTTGAGGATGTTGAGTTCGATAACACTTTGATTGATACGGTATCCAAATTCAACATCATCACTGTCAAGACCTTGAAGGAAGCAAGGATTTCAAAGCAAGAAGCCACTCGCAGCCCAACTGTGATTGAGAATCCAGAGGGAGAACTTGGAGATGCATATGGATACATCGATCTTGAAGTCAAATTGGGTGATACCTCGACACAAGAAAGATTCTACATAGTCAAAGAGCATCCCAATTATGACATGGTCCTAGGACGCTCTTGGATACAAGACAACAAGGCAACGCTGGGAGCTTGTTCTCTACCGGCTACGATACCCGAAAGAATCTCCAACAAGCCGTCCGGACCTGAAGACTGTCTGTTACCGCACCTGCAGCTTTCCAAAGTGACACAATTTCCTGGAGAGAGACCATAAACATACATTAAGAGGTTCCGAGCTCAAGTAAGTCTCACCACGCAACCCATTTTGCAACCAATCACTCCTCACTCTGACAAGTCCTGGGGACTGGTTCCAACCAACAAACCAACCATGACTAGGAGATGTGAATGGGAGGCCGGCCCCTTCAAACGTTTTATCAAGAGCTTAGAGGTTGTCTCGATCAAAGACGATAAGGCCAAGGTCCAAGTATCTGCACGCCCAAACCCATTTGGAATTGGAGATCTGGTGACGAAGATGACTACATTCAAGGTTGGGAGCATGACAGTGAAAATGACCACTCCACCTGACTCGCCCACCGAAAGAGAGGATGAACCGTACCTGGTAGAAGATGTTATCCTAGGCGGATACTGCAAGCTCATCAACGATGACAAGCTGGAAGGCGTAAAAATTCACTCACGATGGCTCAAACCCTACCATACTTAAGACATTGTGCTACCACTTTCCAGCGTCCTCCACACTTTAAAAAAAAAAAACGCTGTGATATTTCCTCCAGCGTGTTTCTTTTACAATTACCTTTTCATACCATATTTGTAATTCCTCCAGAAAATGATTGCAATACTTGCATTCATAATTAGGGTTTCAATGTTCAATTTTCAAGTTAATTGAAATATTTTTTCCATCTAAGAACTTCTTTACCCCCTAAAGGAAGGCACAAAATCCTGAGTCAGCCTAAATCAACCCACTAGAGCAAGCCAGGAAGGAAACCCTAAGCAAACATTTCGTAAGAAGTCAAGAATATGTGAAGAAAAGAAGATGCTTTGAGCCATTTATCCCAGCAAGACCAGGGAGATCTCGCGTCAGGAGCACAAACAGGTCCGTGGTATTCCATTATGGCATTATTTCTTTTATCATGAAAAATCACATACATATGAAGGCACACCATTGTGCCTGAAAAGGTTCAGATGTAGTCTTACGAAAGATTATAACATAAAAACCTTTATTCAAACAAGCAAACAAAAGAAGAAGATCTTGAACTCAGCCGCCACTGAGTACAAGGAAGATGTTCACGAATTACGGGAATATATTTGAAAAGAGAAAAGAAGCAAAGAGGTTTAGCCATCAAGAAGGTCGACCACGCCTACACCACCGCTAGGACCTGCTTCAACACCATCGTCATCGTGGACCGCTACTGCTTCTTCCTCCGGATCTGCCTCAGCTTCCGCTTCGGATATTTCTGCAGCAACGCTATGCGCCTCAACATCATCAACAGAGACAGCTTCCACATCTTCCTCAAGAGCCACGGCAGCGTTAGGAATTGTGTTGAGCACTTTCAGACACTCAGGTTCGTCTGTGTCAGAATCGAGGATTATCACGCCATCATGGATTGGGTAATCACATTTATCTTCACCGAGAGGACGTTTGTGTTCAACCCTCCGCCTCTTTAGCCGTGCTGCAAATCTCTCAGCTCTTGTGCTTGTTGATTCTCGCAATTCTTCATCGCGCCTCCATTGCTCCTCCATATCGATCGCAACTGAAAGGGCACA
Organism: Papaver somniferum; assembly: GCF_003573695.1. Lineage (NCBI taxonomy): Eukaryota > Viridiplantae > Streptophyta > Magnoliopsida > Ranunculales > Papaveraceae > Papaver > Papaver somniferum. Next base: position 91,581,901 of record NC_039358.1, read on the forward strand.
GATGCATCCCCTGGTAATACGCATGTGCATAATGGACATCCTATGTATAGCACGACCGACTTCACGGAGTGGGAGATCAATTTTATCCATTACCTCCTCATGTGCACCAGCCTCCTCAGGCTTATTGACTTCAAAACTTTTTTCTGGAGAAGTTACAGAGTGATCATCACCAATCGCCTCCATGATAAACTGCGAAGAAGAAGAAGTTATGGTTACAAAAAAAAATCATCAATATTGTTGATCGATCAGAAGATCAGATAAGCGCGGAGTAGTACCTGTAATACAGAAGAAAACGATTCTGTGATAGGAGGAGTCCTTAGAATTTTCTTTATATTTCACGAGCCAACAGAATCCCAGGGAGAAAGGGAGTCTTCACTTGCCACCTAAAAAGGCTGCTAATTTGGGATAAATATCAACAATGCTTATCGGATATATTTGAGAGAAGCCATCGTATAATGGAAGGGAGTACACCCAGTCCAAGAAGCGGTCCAAGCTCTGTCCAGATATGTGCGGAGGAAACCAAAGGGAACCGGCTCACCTGACCAAGTCCTGCTTCCCCCACAACCCTAATCAGGTTCGACCATCCAGACAGCACCTGACGATATCTATATATGCGGTAAATGCGTATTTACTTTAGCTTAATCATTTCAGCATACAAATTTGTCACCATCTCATGCCTACCCCGCAATAGTGTAACCATTATGCGCTAGGAAGGGGACTTAATGTTGATGGTGGATTTTTATTTAAGGTTAAAATTTTAAAAGCCAAAATTATGTGCTGATATCCTGCAAAGGATAAAGCCACTGATAAAATGATGAATACTTCTTCACTTCGCTAATTTACTTAGAATGGAGCATGTAGCAACAATCCCATGTACCCTATGAATTTATGGAATCATGACCAGCCTTGTACTTCCTGTGTTGTTCCCACTGAACTCCTATTATTGGTGCGGCATGACGATTGAGTGTTACTCTCAGCAGAGTAACACGAATCTCCAAGTTTCACTAATGAGGCATGCACGAAATACTTGTACAGGCTACAACTCTCGGTGTGTTATACTATCCCGATTAAGCATATTTGAATTTGTACTGACCATATCAGTCTCAGAAACAATCCCGACCACGCAAGTTTCCGTATGATTTAACCAGCCTGGACGATCTTCAGCAGGAGCAGGCTACCACTTTAATGACCACCAACGGGCCCATTTATGCCCTGGTCGGTCGAATACGTACCACACCTCCCAAACTACCACCGAATACCAGCCTAAAGTATGATGGTTGGACTGGTATGGAGCAGCTTGGAAAACATGTACGCACAAGACTGCCAATAACGCGGTCGTCCAACTTCGCCAGCATGGTTGAACGGCGTAGATCGTCCCATGACCGGTTGGACAAGCGTTGTCCTGCACACCCGCGGGCCCCCTTCAAGCCTGCATAATCGATCCTCCCCTGACCTAGCCACAGAACCATGTACGGTTTCCCGAAGTTTGGTCGCAGTAAATTCCACTAAAGGTCCCAAATTGATCACGACCATCCAACTTCACCGGCATGATTGGATGGCTTAGATCGAACCCATAACCACCAGGCAGGTATTGGCGTGTTCACCACCGTCCCAACGTGGGCCCCACATGGTTTTCCTCCCCAAAAGATAATTGTGGATTGCCAATTCGTCCATCCAAAGCAGCGTGGACGTGAAACCCTAATTAGGGTTTGCGGCACATCACATGTGTCGCAAATCAGTCTCAACCATCCATCTTCCCAGGTATAGACGGAGGGTGTAGATGTAGATTCAAAGGGACCAGATCATGTCAACACAATCACCGTGGGCCCGCCTACATACATGACTAATCGGTCAAGACCAACTATGGTTGGTCGCCTCGATTCGTGCGTCCAAACTAGGCATGGCCGCGCGTTTTCAATAGCAAATCGATCTCGACCACTCAACTTTTCCGGAAAAATTGAGTGGCTTAGATCACATCTTCACGGGACAGTGAGGAACGAACGTGTACACTGGCTTGCCAACTGCACGCCCGACTGATCGACCAAGACCGACCATGGTTGGTCGTCTCGAAACACGCGCCTGAAGTAGGAACGACGTGCGGTCTTCAATTCCTTTGTGGCATGGGATTTCTGTCGCAAATCGATCTCAACCACTTCTCTTTTCCATACAAATTGATTGGCTTAGATCGCATCTCCATGGGACAGTGAGGTACAAACACCTACACCAGCATGTCGTCTACACCCATGCCCAATCGTCCCTGCCAAAAACGTGTCCCATGCTTGGGTTCGACCAAGGTTGGTGTTCGAGGACCTCCTAAACCCTAATCCGACGGTCGCAGATGTGGGTCGCAAGCCATCTCGTCCGTCCAACTTCTCCAGCCTGGACGGACAACCTAAAACAGGAGTTAGGCGATCAGCGAGGTATCACCACGATCACCGTCCACCACTCTTCCACACAGAGTGATCGTCCAAGTCATGGCTTACCTATACATCCTCCAAACGATCACTCGAAGATGGCTGGACGTGATGCTATTTTCCGCGACTTACTCCGTTAAGCCTTAAAACAGCGATGCTCCATACACGCTGAATATATTCGATGTAGTACATACATAGAATGCACACGATATTTCACAAATATCGATTTCCTAAATAACATTATTATTTAATCTAGCATCACATGCTGCTTTCTGTGGGTCCCACGATCCACACTCGAGACATTAATCATGTCACAAACTGGGGGATACCTACTGGGGTACTGGTCTGGCGGTTTACAGCGTGCAGCGTACAACGCGCCATCACAAGAATGTGTTAGGAAGACATGGATGGTTAGTGATGATGGGAAAAGTGGGAAAGATTGATCATGTGACACTAACACACGCAAATCCACTACTCCATCACTCCACTTCCCACGAGAGACGTGGGTAAGGCACAATGACTTGTATAAATAGGTTCTCCTCCCTATTTCCAGAACAAGACAAGACATAAACCAAGTGTTGATACAAGCGTATTCAAACACCAGAACTGATAGCTTACATCCTGCAAGCCAGTTCATCTTACTGATACAAGTCATAAAACAGCCAACACCTTCACAATCTCAACACCTTCTTTGCTTACCTCCCTAAGATCAACCCCATCTCCTTCACTTTGTGACCGAAGCAAGTCTGGAACGACCATTGCTTGGTTTAGGCCAGAATTGTATAGATTGATTTCTCGAATCACAAGCACTCCCGTGCAGTGCATTTGTTTAGGGTTTAGATTCATTTCTCATTCACACACCCCAAATTACCAAAACCGGCAGAAATAGTTTTCACCCAAAAACACCAAGGTACAGTTGTACTCCTACGCCTCTGATCCCAGCAGGATACTGCGCACTTGATTCCCTTAGCTGATCTCACCCACAACCAAGAGTTGCTGCAACCCAAAATCGCAGACTTGATAATAAACAGATATGTCTCACACAGAAAAGTCTATCAAAGGATAAATCTGTCCCCCAAAGATAAACCCTAGGTTTTGTTCCGTCTTAAGATATAAAATCAAGGTGAATAGGAACCAATTGATAATCCGGTCTTATATTCCCGAAGAATAGCCTAGATTAATCAATCACCTCTCTACAATCCTTCCTGACTACAAAGGAGGTTTGTCGAGGAATCACAAACAGTGAGACGAAGATGTTTGTGACTTCTTTATCTTGCCTATCGGAGAACTCTCACGATCTCAAGCCAATCAATCGATTGTACTCGTACGATAGAAGATGCAAGATCGGATCACACAACTACGATAAAAGTAGTATCAGTCTAGCTTCACAATCCCAATGAAGACTTTAAGTCGTTAACCTGGTTTTAGAGAAGAAAACCAAAGGTTAAAGGAGAATCGACTCTAGCGAGTGCACTAGTATCACATGGACGTGTGGGGATTAGTTTTTCTCAAAGCTAGATGTCTCCTTTATATAGCCTTCAAATTAGGGTTTTTCCTTAGTTCCACTTATTCACCGTCAGATGAAAACTTGATTTAGATTCAAGGTAATATTTCTCAACCGTTAGATCGAAAACTTAGCTTGTCACACACACTTGGGTAAACATTTACTGGGTTTGCGAAAACCATGCTCAAACGTGTAAGTGTATGTTGGTTCAACATAGTAACCCAAAAGGTTAACCATATGAGCATTTCATATTAACCTTGTTCTTCTTTACCATAACTAGTTCAATTAACTCAAATGAACTAGTTAAAGAGTTGTTTAATTGCTATGAGATCTTATGTAACTACACAAGACACAATTGAAACAAAGATGATTCGATTCGATTGAATCGGCTCATGAAAATTATAGCCATGGTTTGCATAAAACATTCCTTAGTAATTTAATGTTTCATGTTCAGAGCACATCTTTAGATCATAACCTCTTAAGTTCACAAACAAGTTCACGGACTTCAGTTAATCGGTTGGGTTTTCCAAACTCAGCAAAAATTATCGGAAAGAGAACTTCCGCCAGTTCCCGGACTGGGTTCGCGGACTTAGCACACAAACGAGTTTTGGAAAATCCAGCAGAAATTCTCGGTCTATAACTTCCGACAGTTCGCGGACTTGGCAAGCCAATTCCACAATCCTTACGATTTCTCTTGATCAACAAGGTTCGAAAACTTCGGTTCAAGGAATACATGGTTATGTAATCTAAACTCTCATTTAAATCATTGAGACATTCTTCGAGGATGCTATGTAGCCGTTATTCACAGACCGATTCACGTCAGAGCAATTCTCAAAGTGATTGAAACTTTTCATGACTTTCGTCACTAGGTGAAGATAAACTTGATCAAAGCGAAACGCTTTACCAACACATGATTTCGAGAAAAAGATAAGCAATGAATGCTCAGCTCGAAATGTCAAATGTGTATGATCTAGTCTATGTAGCATACGACTTTTGTCTCATAAGAAGTAAGAGATATAATAGATAGACTTTTGAGTGATAGATAAGTTCCAGTCTCCACATACCTTTTTGTTGATGAAGTTCCACGGTTCCTTGTATAGATCTTTGTCGTTGTATGATGAATCGCCATGAAGTCCTTGAGCTCAACTACACTTTTCTATCCTAGTCCGAGACTTAGCTATGTAGGCTAGAAATCAAGACTCATAGTTTTGATCACTAACATTGACAAACATGCTTGAGATAGTAGCGCATGCGAGGTTGACCGAGCTATGCTCTAACAATCTCCCCCTTTGTCAATTTTAGTGACAAAACTATTAATACATATGGAATACAAAAAAGATAAACTTTAGTGGCTCCTATTCCATAGTCTAATCTTCAACGTTCCCTGAAATCTTCGTCCTTCCAAGTACTCCAATGATCCCAAAGGTTGTAAGTTTAGCATCACCGTTGTTGAAGATCCGTAGCTATAACAATCAGAGAAATCGAGTTTCTCGATCATTATTATACAATGTCATAGTATTATTATGTAACATCAAAGTCCAATTGAATCACGACTTTAACAATAATACTACGGTGATATGTATCACTCCCCCTTAGTCAGTACTCCATCTCGATCATGGAAACCACTCCCCCTTACACAATGATCCGAAAACCATATGTATTTGTAGTGTGAACTACATTATTTCTCCCCCTTTCTGTCAATAAAATTGGCAAATGTACAAGAACGAGATCATAATGAAATTTTCACAAGAGACATTTCATAGACTAAAAGAAAAATACATACCAACTTAATTTAGATGCAATCATAAAGCCGAAGCTAAATTCATTCATCAAGGAGTTTTAAGATACAAGATAACCCCTATAAAATTCCACAGCCGCACACCCCGCAAGATATTACCATTAAGCACAAGTTCAAAAGAACTCTCCCCCATTTGATGTCATTCCTAAAAGAACAACAAGAGTGACCTTAATTTCGAAAGAAAAGAAGGATTTTGAAGCAAAACAGAGAAAAAAATCAAAAAAAAAAATGACAACAATCCTAAAGAAACTGAACTTGGAACGTACCTACTGGAGTTTTAGACTCAATTGCCCAAAAGATAAGAATAAGCATATGGGAAAGAGTCATCGAACCAATCTAATGAACCAAAACAACACCAATAGACTTCCGCAAGTGTTGAAAAGTTGTAGTGTCTAAGGGTTTGGTGAGAAAATCAGCCAATTGTTGTTCAGAAGGCACAAATTCCATACCAATGATACCATTTTCATAAAGATAACGAATAAAATGGTATCTTATGTCAATGTGCTTTGTTCTAGAGTGCTCAACATGATTCTCAGTAATTCGAATCGCACTGGAGTTATCACAAAAGATCTTCATTATTCCAGTATCAACTCCATAATCAGCAAGCATTTGTTTCATCCATAGGAGTTGAGTACAACATGATCCGGCAACAATGTATTCTGCTTCAAATATAGATAAGGATTGAGAGTTTTGCTTCTTGCTACGCCATGCTACAAGATTGAGACCCACATAGTAGAAGCCCCGTGATGTACTTTTTCTGTCTTCTACACATCCTGCCCAATCAGCATCAGAATAAGCAGAAAGGTCAGTATTAGTATCAAAAGTATACGAGAGACCATACCCAACAGTGTGATTTATATATCGTATGATCCTTTTTGCAGCTGCAAGATGAGATTCTCTTGGATCCACCTGAAACCTGGCACAACAACCAACACTGAAGGAAATATCAGGTCTAGTATCTGTAAGATACATAAGGCTACCTATAATGGATCGATAAAGTTTTTGATCCACTTTTGCTCCTTTCTCATCCCTGTGTAATTTACCAGTAGTAGGTATGGGAGTCAGCTTGGGAGATGACTTATCCAGACCGAATCTTGATACAAGATTTCGTGCGTACTTCTCCTGGAATAAGTAAATCACATCCTTATGTTGTTGAATCTGTAATCCTAAGAAGTATCTTAATTCACCAACATTTCTCATTTCAAATTCTTTAGCAAGAGAGACTTGAAAGTCTTTTGCAAGTTTCTCAGAAGTCGATCCATAGATGATGTCATCTACATAGATTTGAGAAATTACAACATCTTTCCCACTCCATTTGGTAAATAATGTTTTATCAGCTCCTCCTCTTGAAAATCCTTTGCTAATAAGAGAGGTAGTAAGTTTCTCAAACCAGGCTCTTGGTGCTTGCTTCAGTCCATATAATGCCTTCTTGAGCTTCAGCACGTGATCTGGGAAGTCAGGATTTTCGAATTCCTTAGGTTGAGCGACAAAGACTTCCTATTTAAGAATTCCATTCAGGAACGCTGATTTTATGTCCATCTGAAACAACTTAACCTTGAGAAAGCAGGCATGGGACAATAAAAGTCGAATAGACTCAAGACGTGCCACATGAGCAAAGGTTTCGTCAAAATCGATTCCTTCAATCTGTGAATATCCTTGAGGGACAAGTATAGCTTTATTTCTGACAATTGTGCCAAATTCATCAGACTTGTTCTTGAATATCCATTTGGTACCGACAATATTGACATTTGGAGGACAAGGTACATGTTCCCAGACATCTTGTCTTTCGAATTGATTTAACTTTTCATGCATCGCATTGACCCAAAAAGGATCTTTCAGAGCTTCATCAATATTCCTTGGTTCCACCTGCGAAAGATAACAACCAAAATTACATATATTTTGAAGTTGACCCTTTGTTTTGGCTGTAGAATCCCTTCCCCCAATGATACTGTTGAGTTCATGATTCCTTTGAACCCATAGATGTCGTGGAGGGACACGTTCTTGTTCATCATGAATGGCTTGATCAGTGCTCTTCTCCTCGTCACCAGAAATGTCAGGATCAGTAACAGTTGGGATAACTTCAACTGATTCTAGAATTTCTTTGACTTTCTCAATTGTCTCTGTTGGAGGCAACTCAGCAGGAGAACTATCTTGACGAAAATTACTAATGTCGTCGATGATAACATTAGCAGATTCCATCATGACTTGTGTTCTGAGATTAAATACTCGAAAACCACGACTATCAGATGCATAGCCAAGAAAGATACCTTCGTCACTTTTGGTGTCGAATTTCCCCCTCTGTTCTCGATCTTTCAGAATATATCACTTACTTCCAAACACCCTGAGATAGTGTAGGTTGGGTTTCCTTCCATACCATAACTCATAAGGAGTGTTAAGGGTTTTAGACCGCAAATACACACGTTTGATCAAGTAGCATGCGGTAAAGACAGCTTCTCCCCAAAATCTTAAAGGTAAGTTTTTGTTGTGAAGCATTACCCTGGCCATTTCCTGGATGTTCTTATTCTTTCTCTCAGCAACTCCATTAGCTTGCGGAGTAATTGGTGGTGAGTATTGTTGAATGATCCCCAGTTCGTCACATAACTCAAATACCTTGGTGTCTCACGATCGCTTCTAATTTTCTTTAGTTTGCGACCTTGTTCGTTCTGGATTCTTTTAACAATAATCTTGAATTCACCAAGGGTTTCATTCTTATGGGATAGGAATGCAACCCAAGTAAATCCGGTGTAATCATCTACCATAAATAAAGCATACTTCTTACCGACAACCGTGGGTTGTTGAATTGGTCCGAAGAGATCCATATGAATTAAATCAAGTGGAGATTTAGTGAGAATATCTCGAGACGATATGTGGTGAACTTTTGTTTGCTTACCCTTTTGACAGGCACCACATACACCTTCAATCTTTGCATTGATTTTGGTAATGCCTCTAACAAGTTCTTTGTTAATGATCTTAGTTAGAAGACGATAATTGATGTGACCAAAACGTTCATGCCAAAGATGTGTAGATTCCACCTTAGTCAAATTGCAGCGGTTGCTAAACTGAGTATCAAGAAGATAACAGTTGTTTTTACCACGAGTTCCTTGGAAAATCACTTTCCCAGATTTGTCAACAATGTCACATCCATTCGCATTGAAGATAACTCGATGGCCCTTGTCGCAAATTTGACTAATAGAAAGCAGATTAGCAGTCATACCTTTAACGTATACCACATCATGGATTTCTGGAACACCGGGAAGCTTGATCGTTCCCTTTTTTCTGATGTAGAAACATCTTCCATCTCCAAACGTTATAGGGCCTCCTTCATAGTCAACATACGAAACGAACCACGTAAGGTCTCCTGTCATGTGTCGACTACAACCACTATCAAGGAACCATTGAAAGGGAGATGTAGATCTTAAAACAAAGGCACCCAAACTACTAGTACTTCTCGATTTAGAGTTTCCTGGTAGTGTTGTATGAGCTTTTAGAGAATCATACAGTTGTTTAACTTTCTTATAAAGATCACTTGCAACGTTAAGACTCTTTTGAAAAGACATACATGCTTGTTGTATATGATCGTATGGATAACAACATGAGCCTATGCTTTGAAGATTGTCTGACTTGTTCCTTGTGATATCAGTTTTCTCAACATCCTGTCGTTGATTACTATCTGACTTATGACATTTCTTGAGAGAGGAACAACTGAGATTTTTCAACTTCTCAAAGGGAGTATTTCCATATATCAAATCCTTAGGAACTGCAATTTCTACAACAAGACCATGGTTCATCCGGATTTGTTCATCCAACCCTTTTTGAAGAGTCATCCGTTTGTCAGACCTTTTCTTACGGTTTTTTTTTACACCTGGTGAAGCGTCAATTGAGACTTTACGGTACATATAGTCAGATCGCCACAAACACAGATTATGAGGTCTTTTACGTGTTTGCCAGATCTGATACCAATTGAAAAAGCAGGGGTCTAACAACACCACCCAATATTTCGCTTAGCAATCTATATGGACAAACTCCAATATAATTTTTATGAGAATCAACTAGAAAATCAGACTCAATCAATAAAAATATATATCAAAGAGTTTATATCTCAATCTCTCGATTTGATCTTTACTCAAACAAATAGAAATATGCAAGTCTTTATCAAAGAGAGATAACTTGGACGGTACCAAAGACCAATGTCCAAGGATTAATCAATATCAATCAACAACCAAAGGTTGGATTTTCAAGTGATGATCACGAACGCACAACCTGTATTATTTTATTTATATAAAATATAATGCGGAAAAGAAATAACACAGACACCAGAAATTTTGTTAACGAGGAAACCGCAAATGCAGAAAAACCCCGGGACCTAGTCCAGATTGAATACACAATGTGTTAAGCCTCTACAGAAACTAGCCTACTCCAAGTTAACTTCGGATTGGACTGTAATTGAATCCAAATCAGTCTCCCACCGATCCAAGGTACAGTTGTATTCCTACGCCTCTGATCCCAGAAGGATACTGCGCACTTGATTCCCTTAGCCGATCTCACCCACAACCAAGAGTTGTTGCAACCCAGAAGCACAGACTTGATAATAAACAGATCTGTCTCACACAGAAAAGTCTATCAAAGGATAAATTTGTCCCCCACAGATAAACCCTAGGTTTTGTTCCGTCTTAAGATATAAAATCAAGGTGAACATGAACCAATTGATAATCCGGTCTTATATTCCCGAAGAACATCCTAGATTAATCAATCACCTCTCTACAATCCTTCCTGACTACACATGCGGTTTGTCGAGGAATCACAAACAGTGAGACGAAGATGTTTGTGACTTCTTTATCTTTCCTATCGGAGAACTCTCACGATCTCAAGACAATCAATCGATTGTACTCGTACGATAGAAGATGCAAGATCAGATCACACAACTACGATAAAAGTAGTATCGGTCTGGCTTCACAATCCCAATAAAGTCTTTAAGTCGTTAACCTAGTTTTAGAGAAGAAAACCAAAGGTTAAAGGAGAATCGACTCTAGCGAGCGCACTTGTATCACACGGACGTGTGGGGATTAGTTTTGCTCAAAGATAGATGTCTCCTTTATATAGACTTTATATCAGGGTTTTGCCTTAGTTACAAAGCAATCCTTATTCACCGTTAGATGAAAACCTGATTTAGATTCAAGCTAATATTTCTCAACCGTTAGATCGAAAACTTAGCTTGTCACACACACTTGGATAAACGTTTACTGGGTTTGCGAAAACCATGCCCAAACGTGTACGTGTATGTTGGTTCAACATAATAACCCAAAAGGTTGACCATATGAGCATTTCATATTAACCTTGTTCTTCTTTACCATTACTAGTTCAATTGACTCAAATGAACTAGTTAAAGAGTTGTTCAATTGCTATGAGATCTTATGTAACTACACAAGACACAATTGAAACAAAGATGATTCGATTCGATTGAATCGTCTCATGAACATTATAGACACAGTTTGCATAAAGCATTCCTTAGTAATTTAATGTTTCATGTTCAAAGTACATCTTTAGATCAAACCTCTTAAGTTCACAAACAAGTTCGCGGACTTAAGTTAATCGGTTGAGTTTTCCAAACTCAACAGAAATTCTCGGAAATAGAACTTCCGCCAGTTCGCGGACTGAGTTCGTGGACTTAGCACACAAACGAGTTTTGGAAAATCCAGCAGAGATTCTCGGTCAAGAACTTCCGACAGTTCGCGGACTGAGTCTGCAGACTGGGTTCGCGGACTTGGCAAGCCAATTCCACAATCCTTCTAATTTCTCTTGATCAACAAGGTTCGAAAACTTCGGTTCAAGGAATACATGGTTATGTAATCTAAACTCTCATTTCAATCATTGAGACATTCTCAGAGGACGCTATGTAGCCGTTATTTACAGGCCGATTCACGTCAGAGCAATTCTCAAAGTGATTGAAACTTTTCATGACTTTTGTCACTAGGTGAAGATAAACTTGATCAAAGCGAAACGCTTTACCAACACATGATTTCGAGAAAAAGATCAGCAATGAATGCTCCGCTCAAAATGTCAAATGTGTATGATCTAGTCTATATAGCATACGACTTTTGTCTCATAAGAAGTAGGAGATAGAATAGATAGACTTTTGAGTGATAGATAAGTTCAAGTCTCCGCATACCTTTTTGTTGATGAATTTCCACGGTTCCTTGTATAGATCTTCGTCGTTGTATGATGAATCGCCATGAAGTCCTTGATCTCAACTACACTTTTCTATCCTAGTCCGAGACTTAGGTATGTAGGCTAGAAATCAAGACTCATAGTTTTGATCACTAACATTGACAAACATGCTTGAGATAGCAACGCATGCGAGGTTGACCGAGCTATGCTCTAACAACACGTTTTTCATCCCCTTTGGAAAATTGGTGTAAGCTTCATAAGGTTGTTTTCCATGTCTTCTGTTCTTCGTGAACAAGAGTGAGATAAAAGTCTTTGTATTGGGGATCACAAAGCCGAGTTGGATTAATCTTCGTGATTGATTATACATCTTGTAATCTAGCTTTTTCACCTCTTGTCTGTTCTAAGGTTTTCTCTCCTGATATAAAACCATTCAAGAGTTGTTGATCATAAACCCTAGGTTTTGATAGATTTCAGTTTCCGATCGTAAACTAACACTTGTTAGTTGAAATCGGAAGCTAGAAAGAAAACTTCGATTAAGTATCTCGTAAAAACCTTAAGAAGATTTAAACAAGATATCTCTAGATTTATTCTAGTTGTTCTTGTTGTAGAATCATTAAGTTTCTCTTCCTTTATTGAAGAGTAAAATAATCAATCCCTAATATACAAGTTTGTTTTGATATTACTTTTACTTTGTAATTATTTTTATCAAAATAAACACAAGATCTCCAAAACCTTGATTCACATCTAAAGGGAAATCAAACCGTTATTTTGTGCAAACAAAATATCGAATCGTATCAATCATATTTGTTGTATCTTTGTTGATGGTGGTTTTTAGCTTAGGGTTAAAATTATAAAACCTTACATCTGATGTGACGTCACTCTGTAAAGAAATGGAGCCATGAGTGTCCACCTCTTCACTGGCACATTTATTGAGCAACTCAATATTTTCTTATGAAATTTACTCAGAATGGTGCATGTGGCAACAATCCCAAGTATTCTGTAAATTTTGGCACCTTGCCTACATTCGATTAATATAAGTTTCTTTGAATGCTTCCTGTGCTATGTTCCCCGGCTGAGCCCTTAATGTTGATATGGCATGACAATTTGTGTTCACTCGCAGCAGAGTAGCATGAATTTCTAAGTATCAAGGATGAGGTCTTTTGCATAAGGTATTCAATCAGAAAGCATGCTTCTCTCTGGCAATGAACTTAAAAGAACTCTGTGTCAACACATATGATTCAATCAATTATCCTGACTAATTTTCAAAAGTTAGGGTTTTTGCGCCTTGCGCAGTATATCAGACCTTGCTTGTCGAAATTAAGCCTAGGCAAACTAGGTAATTAATCCGTCATGGATTAGAAGATGAAAAACCTTGCCCAGAATCAGGAAACAGGGAGCCTCCGCATCAAAGGGAGGCGTGGCCATGCCTTAGGCCATCTGGAACCACTTGCCATTGGCCACGCCCCATCCTAAACCGGCCCTACTTCCCTCGACCAATCAGGTCGCCTTAAAACCGCCATGCTCACACCAGTTGCGGATGTGCCCATACCTGCCGGCCCCAGTTTCCATTGACCAATCAGGTCGCTCTAAAGCCGCCACACTCATACCAGAAGTATAGCCACGCCCATGCTTGGCCGGCCCCTCTCCTTCCTACCTACCAATCAAGTCACTTTAAAATGCACCACGAGCACTAGAGGTGTGGCCGCGCCTTATGTTTGGCCGACCCCTTTTCTTGGCCAATCAAGTCGCTCTAAACTCGTCACCATACATTAAAGTCCAAACACACCCTGACGCGCCATCATACTAATTGGAAAGCCAAACGCTCCCTACCACAACAACATATTAATTGGCTTTCCAAAAGCCGCACCAACATGCTGAACCTGCCATGTTGCGCCAATAAGTTGAGCGGCATGCCAACACGCCACTCCGCCTCACCAACATGCCACACTGCCATGTTGCGCCAATAAGTTGAGAGGCATTCCAACATGCCACTCTGCCTCACCAACATGCCAAACATGCCACTTCGTGGAAACATGCCATAAATAGCGCCTCATGTGGTAACCTACCTCCTATTCGTGGCCAACGCCATGAAAAGCTTAAGTTAGGGTTTTCTAGTCAAAAAGCACGACTCTGCATTAACCAAAACCCTAATTTTCGCAACACAAACTATGCCACTTCGTCCCACAACATGCCACGAGCCGTGTGGGGCCCAGGAAGCCCTAGGAATGGCGTCATATCATAGCCACCCACGGCAATCCTTATTTCTGTGGACGTTTCCACACTACGGCCTTTCCATAGTTCCTTTGGCATAGTTATGGCACCGTTTGCACAAAAAAGTGTTTTCATGCCGCGGTCGCATGCCACACGCACCAATTAGGGTTTCGACATGCCAAACCCTAATTTAGGCAAAGTTGCCACGCCAACCGAAGAGCCAAGTAATGTCTCCCAGAGCGTTGGGATTGATGTGGCAATTGGGCCAATTTTGCCATGCCACATTTGGGTCCAACACCGATGTGTCAAAGTCTAGCGGCCATGGCTGCGCCAGGCGCTACTCCGTTCCACTGGCATGTGCTAACTGTGCCAGCCACGCCACCATGCCACAGTCATGTCGCACGTGCTAAATAGAGTTGCGAGACGCCAAACACTAATTTAGCTAAAATTTGTCATGCCAACTGGGTCCAGTGACTCTCCTGAGACCTCAAAATTAACATAGCAACATGGCCAATGTTGTCAGAGCCATATTTGGGTCTAACACCAATATGCCAAAAACGCTGCCACGGCTACGCCACTGGCATGCCGCTATGCCAGACGTCACTATGCCAATAGCGCCACTTTGTTATATAACAAGATGTGGCCATATTCAATGGCCATCCTTCCTCATGAGAAGCAATCTCAGCCATCCAAGTTCGCCACTGAACTGACAGACTTGCGGCAAGCTCTAGGCGACCAACTGCCTAAATCTAGTGGCCATGGCTACGCCAGGCGCCACTTACACCACCGTGCCACTGGCATGCACGAGCCATGCCATCCATGCCACATTGAAACTGGCGTACACCAAAACGCCACTGCGCCATTATCAGGCGCCAACACAAGGTAACCATAATCATTGGCTACCCTTCCTCATGAGATGCGATCTCAGCCATCGAAGTTCTCCACCAAACTAACAGAATTTTGGAAAGTTTTAGGCGACCGGCCAAGACGAGCCTAATAGCATCACATGCTATTTTCCTACGGCAAGCCTCTTGATTTTAAATTTCCACACGTAGCAAAATGCTACATGTTTTCCACAAAAACACTCGAGACATCAAACATGTCAAGAACTGGGGGATACTCATCAGGGTATTGGTCTGTTTACAGCGTTCGGCGTGAAATACGCCCATTATAAGAAAATGTCATGAAGTAGGAAAATTAATGGCGACAAGAAGTAACGGGTGTAAACGGATCCACTTCCTTCATCATGGAAGCATTGGTTTTCTGACGGTTATACGTTACTCCATTCTTCCACCACTCAATCGTCTCCACTTCCTACGAGACCAGGGTACGTTTCAATATGACTTGTATAAATAGGCTTCACCTATTTCCACCAAACAATAAGTTTTGGGCGGCAACAAAACGGTATCTAGAAATCACCTGGTAGCTTTCCATTCTGCTAGCCAGTTCTACTTTCAGATACAAGTCATAAACAACCACACCTTCAGAATCAACTATTCTGTTCTCAACACTCTCTTCGCTTCCCTCCGTAAGACCAACCCTTCTCCTTCACTTTGTGACCGAAAAAAGCCTGGAACGACCATTTATTGGTTTAGGCCAGGATTATACAGATTGATCTCTCGAATCAAATGTACTCCCGTGCAGTGCATTGTTTAGGGTTTAGATTCATTTCTCATCCACACACCCAAAATTACCAAAATCAGCAGAAACAGTTTTCACCCACAAACAATTGGTGACCACAGTGGGAGATTAATCTCTCGGTTGCAATACCAATTTCCAATTTCATTTTTTCAATCCCGATCTCAAGATGGTATTACTCAGGTCTGGATCAGCAACAAACCTGAAAACACTAGCGCTGAGATTACTCTTGGTATTAACGTTTCTCTCAGTGGAATTAATACGCCACCTGTCAACACCAGCAGCACGCGGAAAACATTCCTTTAGGCGTTACACCTCCAGTCACCAGAGCCAGAGACGCTGCCGCCACCCCCAACGTTTCTTCAAGTGTGACACCTCCAACAGTCACCAGAGCCGCTGCTACTCTACCATCAGGACGAGAGAGTGGGGAGCCAGAGGAAGCCGATCCCTTATTACCATTGCTGATTTGATGGAAATACAAGAAGTTTTTGCTAAGGGTCAGACAGACATGGCCACAACTCAAAAGAAGCGAAACAATGAACATCTGAAAGATTAGTCAAGGGATTCAGAATTCGGGCGTTAGATTGTCATAAACCAAATGTGACCGAACATCAACTGGTGGAGTTATGCATTAATGCTTTCTGGGGACTCTGTTCACAAAACCATGTAATCTATGACGGATCACGTGTGAGACTTTTTATTTCTCCAAGGTGCAGCGCCGAGATATATTTTCAATCTCTCAGCCGTGTTGCGTTGGCGCTTCGAACTTTGCTCCAGGAGCCGCTTCTACTTTTCACTTCAAAAGCCGCTCCGCTTCAACGTTTCTCTCCAGAAGCCGCTTCAACGTCTCACCTCCAGAAGACGCTTCTCTTCAACGTTTCGCTCCAGAAGCTGTTCCGCTTCAACATTTTTCTCCATGAGCCGCTTCAATGTTCTCTCCAGAGCCGCTCCGCTTCAATGTTTTCTCCAGAAGTCGACATTCCTCCCTGTCAAGGATCGTGATCACAGCCAGCCAAGGTTCGTAGTTGTGGCCACTTTTTGATCCATCCCGCCAAACCTGGTGGTCGTGGGAAGTTTACTCGCTTACACATCCAGCCAATCCCTTTGCTTCCATGGACGCCCATGCAATTTCAGCCAACCTATTTTGGTTCCCACGATGATGTAGTCTCTTCCGATCACATCTTCTGCCAAGAACTATTGCTGCTTGTTCGTCAGATCTTTACCATAGCAACAACCACTATAAAGGTAATCCATACTTATCCATGTTTTAATTTCACGTGGAAGAAATAATAGAGTCACCAGTACGGATGCAAGATGATGTATTTATCATGGTCAAATCACCGACCATACAAGATGGAAACATGTAAACCATACTTGGGGACTGAGGCTCTACACGGGATCCCTTCACTGTCAAAGCTCAGAAGACACGGCCAACCAAAAATCATAGACACGACAAGGTCATCCACCCTTCAAAATTTTAGCGCAATAATATCATCACCTCTCTATCTAGAAGGCGCCTGCAACACTTTGCGAGGCCGCGGCGGATCCCAAGCCTACTCAGAGAAAACAACTTCAGTAACCAAAGAGAAGTGTGACTGGGGACTGCTCATCACGGTCCACCCCCGACAACAATCAAGCATTCATGAGATAACCCCAGAGACGCGGATGAAACATTTTTCTTGAAGAGACAGAGGGAGCCACGATTAACGACATAATTTCCTCACTTCTACCTCTTCGTTATCTAGAATGTTTTGTCCATGTGATATTCCAAGCATCCCAGCATCACATCCAAGAGAGTATGATAAGATTGTATCAAATCCCATAGGCTTGGATTCAAGGCGATGCAATTAAAGTAGGATACACTTGGGTACTGAAGCCTCCTTCATGTTTAGAAGCTTAAACACAGTCACCACCTTACCAGTGAATGCAGCAGAAGCACATCTTCCACGAGAAAATAGGTTCAGGATAATTACACATGGGGACTAACAGAATGGGATGCCTTCACTGCCCTCAACCAGGTTATTTCCAATTTCAACATCATCACTGTCGAAGTTTTACGAGTCGCAAGAATTTCTCAACATGAAGCCTTACACGCGCATAAAAGACCCCAAAAGTACGCCACAAAGATGCATTCACATATCCGGACATGCCATCGAATCTAATAGAAGTATAACTGGGTACTGTTCACCTCATCCCGTTCCATACAATAGTCCAAGATTCAGAAGATGGTTCAAATGATGTCGCTTGGAACGAAGTCCTTAAAGACTTGATAGCAGCACATCGGCAACGGAACGCTCTCAGCTCGTCTACTTCACCCAATGGCTCCAGATGATTTCGACCATGCAAGCATCTACGGCATATCGTCATCGCAATCTGAAAGTCCAGGCACCAAATAACCTAAAATCAAGGATGGACCAACAACGCAACCACAATCTCCAAGATTAGCTTTGACATGATCATTGTCGAGCATATATTTCATCCATCTATCCCAAGATCGCAATGGAGTTTGGTAAATTTTGAAATACTGGAGAGGATAGATACTCATTCTTCTGGAGTCAGAGCCTTATTACACATTCTGGAGAAGATCGATGGTACTGTTGGGTGGATACATGCGAGAGCACCTACCTTGAGTTCTCCTGGATTGCCTTGCCGTTAATTATAAATATGAGAGATTGCTTTGTTGCAATTAATGCTTGCTCTACCGCCGCTAACAAATTACGAAGAGGAGCCAGATGTTGCGGATGAAAGCACGGAGCCGGACGAACAACATAAACAGAAGAGGGTCGATACCCCTTTTCATACGAACGCAGTTTCTAGAGTTTGAACAGAATAAGGATTCCTTATTTCTCCATGAACGGGAATAGATGACTAGGCGCACCACACTCATGCTCCAAAGACGAACAAGTAATGTGCCAATATCTCCGCTCCATGACCGAACCAGCAGCGCGCCAGCACGAGGAACACCAGTCGCTCAACCTACGAACGCTCCATGGCTCCAGCACTCCGTGTTCAAGCTAACTCTCTATGGCTCCTGCACTCCGTGGTCAAGCCAAGTCTACATGACTCTAGCACTCTATGGTTAAGATAACGCCAACGCTCCAGCATTTCGTGATCCAGCCAGCAAGTCTTCCAAGTGCCATTTCCACCGTTCCACGGACTGAAGCCATCAGCGCCACCATCACCATTTGAAACCAAAGTTCCAGCGCTATCATCACCGCTTGGTAGCCAAAGTTCCAGTGTCATCATCACCGTTTGGTAGCCAAAGTTCCAGCGCTATCATTACTGCTTTGGTAGCCAAAGTTCCAGTGCCATCATCACCGTTTGGTAGCCAAAGTTCCAGCGCCGTATTTTCACCATTCCACGGAATGAAGCCAGTTTCACCATTTCACGTATTGAAGCCAGTTTCACCATTCCGCGGACTGAAGCCAGTTTCCCCCATTCCAAGGACTGAAGCCAGTTTCCGTCATTCCATGGAATGAATCCAGTTTCCACCATTTCATGGACTGAAGCCACTTTCCACCATTTCATGGACTGAAGCCAGTTTCCACCATTCCATGGACTGAAGCCAGTTTCCACCTGTTTATGGGTGAAAATCGTTTCTGTTGATTTTGGTAATTTCGGTAGGTGAATGAGAAACAAATCTTAACCCTAAACAAATGTACTTCACGGGAGTACCTTAGATTCGAGAGATCAATCTGTACAACTCCGGCCTAAACCAAGAAATGGCCGTTCCGGATTTGCTTCGGTCACAAAGAGGAGGAGAAGGGATGGTTTAGGGAGGGATGCGAAGAGAGTGTTGATACCAAAACAGTTCTGGAAGAGTAGTACTTGACTTGTATCAGAAGGTGAAAGCTTTTGGGAAAGCTAGCAAAGTTGCCTTTCTGAGTATTGTATTTCTCCTGACCAAAACTTGTTGTCTTGGTGGAAATAGGTAAGACCTATTTATACAAGTCTAAGTGAAACGTACTCTGGACTCGTAAGAAAAAGAAACGGATGAGTTAAATGGGAAGAGGTGGTAACGCCTGGTATTGATGGAATTGATGTTCCATAATGAAAGAGCGTTTCACCATTATTTCCTGCATTTACTAACCGTTTTAATCTTAATACACTGTCTTAAAACGGGCATTTATGTATGCCGCACGCTGTAAACCACCAAACCAAAACCCTAAAGAGCATACCCCAGTTTGTGACATGTATTGATGTCTCGAGTGTTTTCGTGGAAAACGTGTAGCATGTCGCTGGTGTTTGATAAGTTGAGCTTGAGAGATGTGTCGGCTCAGTGGCGACCTTCGACGGTCGAGATTTTGCATCTTAAGAGAAATTGTGGCCTTTGATGTAGGCGCGGCATGCCAAAGTGCAAGGGTTGCACGACATCTGCCAATGGCTTGTGAGGAATGCCTTGGATGTAGGTTGCACATCGGATGCAAGTGGTAATGCCAAAATGCAAGTGTTGCATGGCATGTGCCAATGGCGCGCGTAGCGGCTTTGGCCCTAGGTTTGCACAGCTTGGCATGCTAGGTTGCAAGGGTCGCTTGGCATGTGCCAATGGCGCGTGTGGCGGATTGGCACTAGGTTTGCACGGCCTGACATGCTAGGTTGCAAGCGTCGCTTGGCATGTGCCAATGGCGCGTGTGGCGGCTTGGCACTAGGTTTGCACGGCTTGGCATGCTAGGTTTCAAGCGTCGCTTGGAATGTGCCAATGGTGCGTGTGGAGGCTTGACCCTAGGTTTGCACGGCTTGTCATGCTAGGTCGCAAGCGTCGTTTGGCATGTACAAATGGCGCGTGTGGCGGCTTGACCCTAGGTTTGCATGGCTTGGCATGCTAGGTCGCAAGCGTCGCTTGGTATGTGCCAATGGCGCATGTGGAGGCTTGACCCTAGGTTTTCACGGCTTGGCATGCTAGGTCGCAAGCGTCGTTTGGAATGTGCCAATGGCGCGTGTGGAGGCTTGGCCCTAGGTTTGCACTGCTTGGCATGCTAGGTCGCAAGCTTCGCTTGGCATGTGCCAATGGCGCGTGTGGCGCAATGATTGTGCAACTCGAATTTGGCACGGTTGCCGTGAAGCGCAATGAATTGTGCGGCTTGGTTTTGGCATGGTTGCCATGATGCGCAGCGATTGTTCGGCTTTTCTTTTGGCATAGTTGCCATGATGCGCATCGATTGTGCGGCTTTGTTTTGGCATGGTTGCCATGATGCGCAGCGATTGTGCGGCTTTGGTTTTGGCATAGTTGCCATGATGCGTAGCGATTGTGCGGCTTTGGTTTTGGCATAGTTTCCATGATGCGCAGTGATTGTGCGACTTTGGTTTTGGCATAATTGCCATGATGCGCAGCGATTGTGCGGCTTTGGTTTTGGCATAGTTGCCATGATGCGCAGCGATTGTGCGACTTAGGGTTTTGCGTGTCGAAACCCTAGTTTAGCATTTGAAAAAAGATACCCTGGTAATTTTTTACATAAGTGCATTAAATATTCTAATAAATGTGTTTAGCGTCACCGGTGACGTCATGCTATGCATATGGTTTTACGATTTTACCCCTTATCTAAAAACCACCATCAATATTAAGTCCCCTGCTTAGCTTGGAACAGGGGCCTTGTTGCAAGGTAAGCATAAGATGGTGACAGACGAGGATAGAACTGAGACAGTAAGTCGTGAAATAGGGCTAAGGAGACTTGTCTGACCTTTTTTCGAGATGTAAGTGGAATTCGCAATCCTTGCATCTGGTAGCTTTGTATAAATCCCAGTCGTTTATATGTCTTTGTGGCCAGGCTTTGGAGCGCGAGGAGAAGCTGCTAGTATAGACTGGGTGTGAAAGGGACTTGTAAGTATTAATGAGATTGGAATGGGCGTGGGCCGCTTGGAAAAGCATGGCATCGGCAAGGGAAGCGCGGCAAGGGGAAACGCAGGTTGCTGGCAAGGCTCTGACATGGTCCATTGGTAAGGCATTAGCATGGAAAGCGTGGATTGTCCTGGATGGCGCGGAGCGTTGGCATTGGATGGGATTATCATGAAAGGTGCGGAGTGTTGCAAAAGCTGACGTGGAGTGTTGGCAAGACTGGCACTGGAAAGGAAAGCGCGGATGTTTTGAGAGCGGCAAGGCTTGCTCTTGCGGTCCCAATCGCCTTTATTCATGCGCGGCTTTAACAGGGAATTCTTTCCTTATTCAAAAATCTTTTTTGAGAGGTAGGTAGCATCCGCAATCCTTTCATCTGGTAGCTTTGCGCAAATCCCGATATGATTGGGTGTTTTCAGGGCTAGGCTTTGGAACGCGAGGCGGAGCTGCTAGCATGGACTTGGCATGAAGGGGACCCATTAGCACTGACGGGCATGGAACGGGTGTGGGCCGCTTTGTAAATCGCTTGGAAAGGCATGACGTTGGTAAGGGAAGCGCTTGCGGTTTAGGGTTTGACACGCCGAAACCCTAATTAGCGCCTTTACTAGAATCGCTGTAGAATCCGCGTACGGACTCTGATTTTGACGGTCCGCCCCTTCATCGGACATGAAACCGAATTCTCTATCTCCCTTCAAGGGAATATTTAAGTTTCGAGCTCTCTTAGGAGGTGAAAACGGTCCGACAGTGAAAATCAGGAAGAAGTCAGGAGGGATGTTGCGGGCCTGGGGTGGCATAGTCGCGCGCCAGTCACCTATTCCCGTTCATGGAGCAAGAAGGAATCTTCATTCTGTTCAATCTCTAAAAACTATGTCCGCATGAAAAGAGGTATCGACCCTCTTCTGTTTTTCTGTTGTTCGTCTGGATCCGTGTTTTCGTCTGCAGTGTCTCTTCAGTGGATTCCAAAAGTTTACCAAAACTCCGTTGTATTCTTGGGACGGATGGATGAAATATATGCTCGGAAACGATCACGTCAGGGATAATCTTGGAGATTGTGGTTGCGTCGTCGGTCCATCCTCGACCTTAGGTTGTTCAGTGGACCTTTTGATCGTGATGATGATGTGTTGTGAATGCTTGCATGGTCGAAAATTTCTGGCGCCCCTGGATGAAATAGGGAGACGTTCCGTTGTCGATGTGCTGCTATCAAGTCCCCCGGGACTTTGTTCCAAGCTACATCCTTCGAACCATTTTCTGAATCTTGGATTATCGTACGGAATGGGATGCTTGAGAAGTCCCCAGTTATACTTCGGTTTGATATGATGACATGGATGAATATGTTAATGTAACTTTCTGGCGTGCTTTTGGAGTCTTCGGTGCACATGTACGGCTTCATGTTGAGAAATTCCCGTGGCTCGTAAAACCTCGACAGTGATGATGTTGAAATCAGTAATAACCTGGTTGAGAGGAGTGAAAGCATCTCATGCTGGTAGTCCCCATGCGTAACCTACTTTCACTACATCGCCTTGAGTCCCCGTCCACGGGATTCGATATAAGCCTATCGTACTCTTCTGGATGTGACACTGGGATGCTCAGAAATTACATGATGAAATACTGGATAGTGCAGGCTTGGGATCCTCCGCGGCCTCGTAAAGTGTTGAAGGCGTCTTCTAGACAGAGAGGTGATGATATTCTTACGCTGCATCCTTGAAGAGTAGATGAACTTGTCGTGGGTACGGCTTTTGGTTGACTGTGTCTTCTGAGCTTTGACAGTGAAGGGATTCCGTGTATATCCTCAGTCCTCAAGTATGGTTTACATGTTTCCATCTTTGTATTAATTGTTGTTTTGGTGAAGCTATGGTTGGTATCAACGAATGAGCGACAACGGTTCTTGGTAGGAGATGTAATCAGAAGAGACTACATTGTCGTGGTAACAAAGTAGGTTGGTTGGAATTGTATGGGCTTCCGTGGAAGTAAAAGGATTGGCTGGTTGTGACCATGATCCTTGACATGGGGAGCGTGGTGGTACGACCCTTTGCAGGAAGAAGCAGCGTTGAAGCATCTTCGGCTCTTGAAGAGGATGTCGAAACTTAAGAATCCAAACGCTAAAGCTTCGGCTTCGAATCCTAGAGCAGCTTATGGAGAGAACTCTGAAGCGGAGCGGCTGCTGGAGTGAGCGTTGAAGCGAAGAAGCTGTCGGGTGAACGTTGAAGCGGAGCGGCTGCATTAATCAGTGGAATGTCAAACTGGACACCCTTCAGGCGAACAATGGTGGAGTCCCCAGTTCCATTTATCAATCGTGCTTTCCAGGAGAGGTTGGGGTTTGGGAACGACTTCTCTGGTTGGAAATGGCTGCTTCCCTGGTGCGGTGCGGTTGAGGGCTGCGAATATGTCTTGATGTTGTGCCTAGGGGAAACATAGAATCTCACATAAATGTTTCATAATGGACCGCACGGTTTTGTGGGGCGAAGTCCCCAGAAATCATGCGTCTCTTGACAGGAAAAGAATCTTCGTGAACCCAGGGGGTTTGCTGATTTTCCTTGCTTTGATTTTGGAGAAGTCGTTCCTGATCTTTACGTGTGATGAAATCGGATTGTTGATTCCCTACAGGGCGTTCAAATGCAACGCTAGAAGGATGCAAGCTGCCAGCGCTAGGAGGATACAAGCTGCTGTAAAGATGCAAGCCGTTGTAAAGATGCAAGCTGCCGGCGCTGGAAAGATGTAAGCTGCCGGTATCGGAAAGATACAATCTGTCACAGCGCTGGAAGACGCAAGTCGCCGGTGCTGGAAGGACGCAAGATGTCGGCGTGCTGGAAAAGATGCAAGCTGCCGGTATCGGAAAGATGCAAGCTGTCAGCGCTGGAAGATGCAAGTTGCCGGTGCTGGAAGGACGCAAGTTGTCGGCGCGCTGGAAAAGATGCAAGCTTCCGGTATCGGAAGGACGCAAGCTGTCAGCGCTGGAAGACGCAAGTTGCCGGTGTTGGAAGGACGCAAGCTGTTGGCGCGCTAGAAAAGATGCAAGCTGCTGGCCATGGGAAGATGCAAGTTGTTAGCGCTGGATCTTGTTGGAACGAGCGTTGGCTTGGCGTGGGCGATGGTTCCGGCGTGAGCGCTGTCTTGGCGTAGCGCGGTAGCAGTAAAATGGGTCAGCATATTCCAGGTATGTACTCCAGTGTTTCTTGTGTTGGTGCAAACCCTAGCCATAGGTATGCCTTCCATAAATCTGTATAAATATTGTTCTTCTCTTCGAATATTACTGTGGTAGCGTCGGTTACCTCATGAATAGTGACTGGTAATCGGTATGATGCAAGGTAGGTACACATGGGCATGCAACTGATTCCACGAAGACTAGGCGTTAGGGTTTCTCTGAGATACAAGGTTGCAGGCCAAGGTAAACGAAGGTCCTTTTGCATACGTGGTCAAACAACAAGAGGCAGAGGTTGGAAGGTTGTACAAAGAGTTGGATCTGAAACAGGCGGTTCTCCAAATGATGAAGGACGTTTTCTTCGAGAAGGGCAAACCACCGTTGAATGGCTTCCTTTGGATGCAATTCTGTCTTCTGAAATTCTTCTGTTTTTTTTTTCGAAAGGAAAATGAAACACCTGGCTTATGGTTTTTCTCTACATCTGTTGGTTACCTTGAAATGTCTGCTGAAACTTAGTTTAGGTTTGAGCTAGTTGGGAGTACCTTTTCCAATAAATAAAATCTGGTGAAACGGGCATTTTAAGCCATTTAAACCATCTAAATCATGTGGATCAGTCGACCCATAGCTGGGACATATCCTTCTAATTTTCTGAATTTCTGGGTTGATAGACAAGTGTTACTTATGGGGGGTTTTGGGTTATTATTCGGGATGAACCGTTTTAGGATGATGTCATTTTTTGGTTATGATTGTAAGTGATATGATCATCCCAGGGAAGATATGGAATCGTGAGTTGCGTGTTGGTAGATGACATGGGATGAAACATAACATGGCTATCGGTTTTATCATTCCCGTGAAAACTTGAAATTGTAAACCATGTCTAGGCAAGACTTACTCGGTTTCCTGGATCTTCTGATGAAAAAGGGATCCTCCGTGTGTAAGATCGAGTTTTGTGGGAAGCACCTCCACGATTGTGGAAAGTCCCCAGTCGCTTTGGAGCTTCCTGTGAAGTCCCCAGCCATCTCTTTGCGGATCACGGCTGGTAACCAGGTTGTCTGGTAATCAAGTTATAGATCCCATAAAAAATCTCTTGTTTTCGCCGTCCTGAGGTCTGGATCGAAGTATGAGATCGAGGATTGAAAACTGGCGTTGTAACCGAAAGATCAATCTTCCACTGTGGTCGCCAATTGTTTATGGGTGAAAATCGTTTCTGCCGATTTTGGTAATTTCGGTAGGTGAGTGAGAAACAAATCTAAATCCTAAAAAAATGTACTGCACGGGAGTACTTTAGATTCGAGAGATCAATCTGTACAACTCCGACCTAACCAAGAAATGGTCGTTCCGGATTTGCTTCGGTCACAAAGAGGAGGAGAAGGGCTGGTTTAGGGAGGGAAGTGAAGAGAGTGTTGAGACTAGAACAGCTCTGGAAGAGTAGTACTTGAATTGTATCAGAAGGTTAAAGCTTTTGGGAAAGCTAGCAAAGTTGCCTTTCTGAGTATTGTATTTATCCTGACCAAAACTTGTTGTCTTGGTGGAAATAGGTAAGACCTATTTATACAAGTCTAAGTGAAACGTACTCTGGCCTCGTAAGAAAAAAGAAACAGATGAGTTAAATTGGAAGAGGTAGTAACGCCTGGTATTGATGGAATTGATGTTCCATAATGAAAGAGCGTTTCACCATTACTTCATGCATTTACTAACCGTTTTATTCTTAATACACTGTCTTGAAACGGGCATTTGTGTATGTTGCACGCTGTAAACCGCCAAACCAAAACCCTAAAGAGCATCCCCCAGTTTGTGACATGTATTGATGTCTCGAGTGTTTTTGTGGAAAACGTGTATCATGTCGCTGGTGTTTGATAAGTAGAGCTTGAGAAATGTGCCGGCTCAGTGGCGACCTTCGACGGTCAAGATTTTGCATCTTAAGAGAAATCGTGGCCTTTGATGTAGGCGCGTCATGCCAAAGTTCAAGGGTTGCACGAAATGTGCCAATGGCTTGTGCGGAATGCCTTGGCTATAGGTTGCACATCGGGTGCAAGTGGTAATTCCAAAATGCAAGTGTTGCATGGCATGTGCCAATGGCGCGCGAAGCGGCTTTGGCCCTAGGTTTGCACAGCTTGGCATGCTAGGTTGCAAGGGTCGCTTGGCATGTACCAATGGCGCGTGTGGCGGCTTGGCACTAGGTTTGCACGGCTTGGCATGCTAGGTTGCAAGCGTCGCTTGGCATGTGCCAATGGCGCGTGTGGCGGCTTGGCACTAGGTTTGCACGGCTTGGCATGCTAGGTTGCAAGCGTCGCTTGGCATGTGCCAATGGCGCGTGTGGCGGATTGGCCCTAGTTTTGCACGGCTTGGCATGCTAGGTCGCAAGCGTCGCTTGGCATGTGCCAATGGTGCGTATGGCAGATTTGCCCTAGGTTTGCAAGGCTTGGAATGCTAGGTCGCAAGCGTCGCTTGGCATGTGCCAATGGCGCGTGTGGCATCTTGGCCCTAGGTTTGCACGGCTTGGCATGCTAGGTCGCAAGCGTCGCTTGGCATGTTCCAATGGCGCGTGTGGCTCAATGATTGTGCAGCTCGAATTTGGCACGGTTGCCGTGAAGCGCAATGATTGTGCAGCTCGAATTTGGCACGGTTGCCGTGAAGCGCTATGATTGTGCGGCTTGGTTTTGGCATGGTTGCCATGATGCACAGCGATTGTGCGGCTTTGGTTTTGGCATAGTTGCCATGATGCGCAGCGATTGTGCTGCTTTGTTTTGGCATGGTTGCCATGATGCGCAGCGTATGTGCGACTTTGGTTTTGGCATAGTTGCCATGATGCGCATCGATTATGCATCTTTAGTTTTGGCATAGTTTCCATTATGCGCAGAGATTGTGCGGCTTTGGTTTTGGCATAGTTGCCATGATGTGCAGCGATTGTGCGGCTTAGGATTTTGTGTGTGGAAACCCTAGTTTAGCATTTGAAAAAAGATACCCTGG
Organism: Papaver somniferum; assembly: GCF_003573695.1. Taxonomy (NCBI): domain Eukaryota; kingdom Viridiplantae; phylum Streptophyta; class Magnoliopsida; order Ranunculales; family Papaveraceae; genus Papaver; species Papaver somniferum. Next base: position 91,609,570 of record NC_039358.1, read on the forward strand.
TAATTTTTTTACATAAGTGAATTAAATGTTCTAATAAATGTGTTTAGCGTCACCGGTGACGTCATGCTATGCGTAAGATTTTACGATTTTACCCCTTGTCTAAAAACCACCATCAACACCATCATTCCAATCTAGCCGCGCCATCCACCATTTTAAGCTAGCAACGCCCTTCCAAGCTAGTCGTGTCATCAACCGTCCCAAGCTAGCCGCGCCACCCACCATTCCAAGCTAGCCGCGCCATCAACCGTGCCAAGATAGCCGAGCCATTCATCTTTCCTAGCCATCCAGCACCCGTTCCGCGGACCAAGTTGTAGTGCCATCTCTGCCGATTAGTAGCCAAAGCTGCAGCGCTGATGCCAACACCCCATGGCCAAGCCGAATTTACGCAAAGCCGACAATGCGAGGATAACAGATTCTTCATGCCTCCTGACAAAGGTTAGCCAAATATTCCTGACAATATCTTCATGACTTTCCGTTCCGATTCTATCCTTGTCTGTTACCATCTCATGCTTACTCCGCAATAATGCCACTGTTCAGAGCTAAGCAGGGGACTTAATGTTGATGGTGGCTTTTAGCTTAGGGTTAAAATTGTAAAACCTTACATCTGATGTGACGTCACTCTGTAAGGAAACGGAGCCATGAGTGATCACCACTTCATTGGCACATTTATTGAGCAACTCAATATTTTCTTATGAAATTTACCCAGAATGGTGCATGTGGCAACAATCCCAAGTATTCTGTAAATTTTGGCACCTTGCCTACATTCGATTAATATAAGTTTCTTTGAATGCTTCTTGTGCTATGTTCCCCGGCTGAATCCTTAATGTTGATATGGTATGACAACTTGTGTTCACTCGCAGCAGAGTAGCACGAATTTCCAAGTATCAAGGATGAGGTCTTTTGCATAAGGTATTCAATCAGAAAGAATGCTGCTCTCTGACAATGAACTTAAAAGAACTATGTGTCAACACATAGGATTCAATCAATTATCCTGACTAATTTGCAAAAGTTAGGATTTTTGCGTCTTGCGCAGTATATCAGACCTTGCTTGTCGAAATTAAGCCTAGGAAAACTAGGTAATTGATCCGTCACGGATTAGAAGGTGCAAAACCTTGCCCAGAATTAGGAAACAGGGAGCCGCAGCAGCAAAGGGAGGTGTGGCCATGCCTTAGGCCAGCTGGCGCCACTTGCCATTGGCCACGCCCAATCCCAAACCGGCCATACTTCCCTCGACCAATCAGGTAACCTTAAAACCGCCATGCTCACACCAGTTGCGGCTGGGCCCATACCTGCCGGCCCCAGTTTCCATCGACCAATCAGGTCGCTCTAAAGTCGCCACACTCATACCAGAAGTGTAGCCACTCCCATGCTTGGGCGTCCCCTCTCCTTCCTACCGAACAATCAAGTCACTTTAAAATGCGCCACGAGCACTAGAGGTGTGGCTGCGCCTTATGTTTGGCGGGCCCCTTTTCTTGGCCAATCAAGTCGCTCTAAACTTGTCACCATACATTAAAGGCCAAACACACCCTGCCGCCCCACCATACTAATTGGCAAGCCAAACGCGCCCTACCACAACAACATATTGATTGGCTTTCCAAAATCTGCACCAATGCCGAACCTGCCATGTTGCGTTAATAAGTTGAGCGGCATTCCAACACGCCACTCCACCGCACCAACATGCCAAACTGCCATGTTGCGCCAATAAGTTGAGCAGCATGCCAACATGCCACTCCGCCGCACCAACATTCCAAACATGCCACTTCGTGGCAACATGCCATAAATAGCGCCTCATGTGCTAACCTACCTCATGTTTGGGCCAACGCCATGAAAAGCTTAAGTTAGGGTTTTCTAGTCAAAAATCACGATCTGCATTAACCAAAACCCTAATTTTCGCAACACAAACTATGCTACTTCGGCCCCACAACATGCCACGAGTCGTGTGGCCCAGGAAGCCCTTGGAATGGCGCCATATCATAGCCACCCACGGCAATCCTCACTCCTGTGGCTGTTTCCACACTAAGGCCTTGCCATAGTTCCTTTAGCATAGCTATAGCACCGTTTGCACACAAAAAAGTGTCGCCATGCCGCGACCGCATGCCACACGCACCAATTAGGGTTTCCACATGCCAAACCCTAATTTAGGAAAAGTTGCTACGCCAACCAAGCCAAGTAATGTCTCCCAGAGCGTTGGGATTGATGTTGCAACAGGGCCATTGTTCCCACGCCGCATTTGGGTCTAACCCGATGTACCAAAGTAGCGGCCATGGCTACGCCAGGCGCTACTCCGTCCCACTGGCATGTGCTAACTATGCCAGCCACGCCACCATGCCACAGTCATGTTGCACGTGCTAATAGATTTGCGATACGCCAAACCCTAATTTAGATAAAAGTTTCCATGCCAACTGGGTCCAGTGACTCTCCTGGGACCTCAAGATTAACTTAGCAACAGGGCCAATTTGTCAGAGCCATATTTGGGTCTAACACCAATATGCCAAAAAAGCTGCCATGGCTACGCCACTGGCATTGCCGTTATGCCATGGCTACGCCAGACGTCACTATGCCAATAGCGCCACTTTGCTATATAACAAGATGTGGCCGTAATCAATGGCCATCCTTCCTCATGAGAAGCAATCTCAGCCATCCAAGTTTGCCACTGAACTGACAGACTTGTGGCAAGCTCCAGGCGACCAACTGCCTAAATCTAGTGGCCATGGCCACGCCAGGCGCCATTTACACCACCGTGCCACTGGTATGCACGAGCCATGCCAGCCATGCCACATTGCCACTAGCGTACACCAAAACACCACTGCGCCATTATCAGGCGCCAACACAAGCTAGCCATAATCAACGGCCACCCTTCCTCATGAGTTGCGATCTCAGCCATCGAAGTTCGCCACCAAACTAACAGACTTGTGGCAAGTTTTAGGCGACCGGCCAAGACGAACCTAATAGTATCACATGCTATTTTCCTACGAAAAACATCTTGATTTTAAATTTCCACACGTAGCAAAATGCTACATGTTTTCCACAAAAACACTCGACACATCAAATATGTCACAAACTGGGGGATACTCATCAGGATATTGGTCTGGCGGTTTACAGCGTGCGGCGTGCAATACGCCAATTATAAGAAAGTGTCATGAAGTAGGACAATTAATGTCGGCAAGAAGTAACGGGTGTAAACGGATCCACTTCTTTCATCATGGAAGCATTGGTTTTATGACGGTTATACGTTACTCCATTCTTCCACCACTCAATTGTTTCCACTTCTTACGATACCAGGGTACGTTTCAATATGACTTGTATAAATAGGCTTCACCTATTTCCACCAAACAACAAGTTTTGGTCGGCAACAATACAATATCTAGAAATCACCTGGTAGCTTTCCATTCTGCTAGCCAGTTCTACTTTCAGATACAAGTCATAAACAACCACACCTTCAGAATCAACTATTCTGGTCTCAACAGTCTCTTCACTTCCCTCCCTAAGACCAACCCTTCTCCTTCCTTTTGTGACCGAAGCAAGCCTGGAACGACTATTTCTTGGTTTAGGCCAGGATTGTACAGATTGATCTCTCAAATCAAAAGTACTCTCGTGCAGTGCATTGTTTAGGGTTTATATTCGTTTCTCACCCACACACCTAAAATTACCAAAATCAGCAGAAACAGTTTTCACCCACAAACAATCTTCAAAAGAGAGCCTTGGGTTCTGCTAGAAGATTTACGAGAAGAATTTCTAAAGATAATCGGTGTTGTGCTAGTAGGAAATTGCTGTAACATCTTATAATCAGTGTGTGTTTATTCTGGACTAGGTCCCGGGGTTTTTCTTCATTTGCGGTTTCCTCGTTAACAAAATTTCTGGTGTCTGTGTTATTTCTTTTCTGCATTATATTTTTTTATATAATTGAAATATCACAGGTTGTACATAAATTCAATCAATTGTGAATCCGACCTTTGGGTTGTTGATTAAATTGATTAACACTTGGATATTGGTTTTTGATACCGTCCAAGTTATAGGTAGGAAAGTCAAACCGGAGTTGATTAAATCGATTAACACTTGGATATTGGTGTGAACCGATTAGTTGCATTGTCTCGACTCAGTCCATAAACAATCATTTTTGGAGAAAGGACTTATAGGTAGGAAAAGTTTTAGCATGAGGTATATTTGGGTACCCTCGCCTTTTCAAAACCTATAGTTCACCTAGTTCCGTCTGTATTCCCACACCTCCAACTTATGAATAAGTCACATACTTGTAACAATTCCTTTAGTTCGTATTCTAAATAGTAAAGGAACAACAAATCTGTTTGGAATCAACTCTCTTCAACCAAGTGATGTGAGTTCGACAAAGACTCTTCTATTTATCTCAATAAACTCCTTCATCAAATTCTTAGATCTATCTTATTCTCAACTACCGAAGTACTCCCTATGTTTCTGAAAGACCGTCCTCTATTCCATTTTGTATGTTTCAAAAATGTGTCCAGCTTCTGTTTATAGTCATATTTTTCCAATGAACTCTCTAACATACCCTTAAGTTTTTTATATTCATAACTTCTATTTTAATGAGACCCAATCTAGAATATTAATGAAATCTTATAATTTAAGGAAAAAAATATATCCTTTTGAAGACAATATATATCTATGGTTCCAAATTAAATTCTTTATTAAGGTTATACTCCATAAGTATACAATCTTTATTGATATTGTTTCTATAAATCGATATGTTTTAGTTTCCTTTTTTTTATTTTTTATTTACAATCCCAATACAATTTTTAGTAGTTTTTACTACTAACATATTTATTGAAATAAATTAGGCAAGTAATTAAGGGTGGGAATGTAAACTACCATAGTCTCCTTAATATCTTGACAAAGTCAAACCGGACTGTCTTTTGGAAATGGAGGGAGTAATTGTTCAGATTTTGCAATCAATACTTTTAATCACAAAGAATTATATTGATGCCAATCTACACAACTAATCAATCTAATCTACCACAGGGATAAACCGATTATAATTGGATCCTCTTATACCGAAAAAAGTGTTGTGCACACCAAAGATTATGAACCCCAAATCATAAATCTTCAATATCTTCTTAGATCTTAAATAAACACCTGCACACAACAACTTGAATCTCTTGTGGTCAATCACGCACACAACAGAGTCTGTTAACAATGGATTATCACAAGATTGTCTTTAGAACTAACAACAGTCTAAATATCCCTGTCGAAACTTCGATCTAGTTTGAGTGAATCTTATATCTGAAGAGAAGATTCTCAAGCATAAACAAACTAGTTGCAATCAAGGTTCAACCACCGTTAGCCAATCAAATCAATTGAAAACACAAGATAAACCACAATTATCTAGTTTCCCACCAACGGTACTTGTAGAGCTTCTCAATCCCAAAGAAGACTTTAAACTGAGCGGTCGTAAGACATTTCGCCTAATTAGGTTACTCTCCTCTCCGAATAGGCGACTACACCAGTAACAACACAACCGAGGAAGTTTTCTATCACGAAGGATTAGTTTGCTAGAAATGCAAACTTCAAGTATTTATAGACAAGGAAGTTTGGACACCAAGGAATTTCCAAAACCGAAAATATTCTCAAAGATATTCAATATATTCCAAATTCGGTTTCAGTAATTTCTGGAAGTGCTTTATTCAAAATATTGACTGAAAATCTCTTTGGAAAATCTCAACTAGTAAATGCACATTACTAATTCTCGTTTTCCTAAAATAAAATTAAAAACCTTAAATAAAAGATTCTTAACTTATTTATGTTTCGATCCTGGGATTTTCTTCTTGTAGCTATTAAGGAATAACTTCGAACAATTAAAAGATAAACATTACTGCACGTGTTCAAAGTATGCCGACATCCTTACTTTGTAAGTCCTCTTTCAAACTTACAACCTTGAAACCGATTTGCCACACTTCCAAACAAGTTTAGAATTGGTTCATCTGACTTTCAAGAACTATGTGATTGATCAAGAAACACTCAATCACAAATCATGGGCTTAACGGTTCTACCAAAACAAGTTTCAGTTCTACCTGCATGTGAGTACTATGCAGAGTCACACTAGCTTTCCAAAATTCGGTTGACTAGGTACTAGGATCGGTCCCCCACATATATATGGTATCTAACTTATATTTTTTGCACATGTCCATAGGATCGGTTCCCCTTTTCCTAAAAACGTGTTGCACATGTCCATAGGGTCGGTTTCCTTTTCCGCTACAAACTTGTTGCAACTCATACAAGGATCGATTCCCCTTGTGATGTGTTGCACCTCTTAATAGGATCGGTTCCCCCTTACCCAGATTCGGTCATACATAAATCACAAACTCGATCATACCATCTCTGATGATTACTTAAGATCGGTTTCACTAATAAAAGTCATACCAATATATAAGTCAGGCATTTGTGAATAGTTTTACCAAGAAAACAAACAAGTCGTGAGCGGTTATACTAAATCAGACATATTGGATGTTCACAAGATATGCAATGAATAACAATCCCAATAACGCCTGGCGATTTCATTTTCGATTCATAAACAAGTTTATGAACTTAGTTCCTTAAAACACATGTAAAACATTGTTTCCTAGGATGAAATCCTCACCTCATACCCATACATAATCACAATAGAATTTAAACGATTATGTCGATGTCTTATCTACAAAGTTTAATGGTTAAGCAATAAACATCGTATTGTATTCCTTAATACTGTGTCTAGATAGAGTGTTCATGCTTCACAGTTTCGTTTTCAATATGCACGACTTGAAAGATACGTTAGGGAATGAAACAGTTCAAGTCAAATATCATTAATCGCAAGTGGAAGGATGATATTGTCGTTGTAGATTTTTACTTCTTCACTTCTTCAAGTCTTCGCAATACTTGTAATGTCTCATATCCCAATACTTTCAAGCTAACCTATACGAAGTTGACTCTAGTACATAATCAAGCGACTCTTAAAATGAGTTTTCATTCACAAAAATATGACAACCAAACTTGACATACCAACGCTTGGTGGGTTCAACCGAGCTATGCTCTAACAATCTCCCCCTTTGTCAATTTTAGTGACAAAACTCTTACAATCATATGGATAAATAAATTACAATAATTCATTACACATACGCTTGATTCTCGAATTCAACAGCACAATAACCTGCATGTATACATTCAATCCTTAAATGTCGTTGTTGACATAATAATAACAAAGCTAATACTCCCCCTAAAGGTGAGATAGGTAGATTTCATCAATACACATGTCTTTGTTATACCAATTAATATGATATGCTACTCCCCCTTAGTCTATGCTTTCACTCTTTTGTTAGATAAACGATTAAGAACAGTTGTTCTTTTCCTTAGTGATACCAATCAATATAAAATCAATCCCAGTATCACTTGTTTACCCCATATATTTCTCCCCCTTTTTGTCACAAAATGACAAAGAAACGAAAAAATAAAGGACAACACGAGAAGAATCTTACAAATCTCAAAATAGACTTGCAAACCTATAGAGTTAAGCACGAGGGTTCCACACACCATTTTTTATAACCAATATCAAAACCGAAACTATAAAGCAATTTGTTTTGATATGTTATCAAGGAAATAATTTCCCGAAGCGATTTTCCCAATTTAGTTTAGCAAACCAAAAATCAACTAAGTACCTTAGTCCCTTTGCTAAACCGATTCAAATACAATCGCTTCATTCGATAAGACCAAAATAAAAATAACTTTATTTTTCTCATCAGGTTCTAATTATCCATATAACTTAGACCTTTAAATTTTAAACAAGACAGATACTAGGTTAGTTAACTAGCATTTCTTGTTAAGGCATTCGATTAGACTTGAATAACCGAAACCTCCACTTTGATAAGTCTAACTAAGATAAACTTAGCTTCTCTTATCCGGAATCGAATTGGACTAAACAATCCATCCCGTAGACTTTTTCTTTTGTTAAGCCATAAATAATTCATAAAAACCAAATAAATCAACTTGCATAATTATTCACCTCAATCAGAAGCAATTGAAACAACATAGACATTATAGCACCGCAATTGTACCGAAATTTTGTAAGCCTAAACAATTGATACCACACAATAAAGCAAGATAACAATAGTTTTTCTTCACCGGACCAATTGAATCACACACACATCCATACAGACATAATGGAATAAAACATCAATTGTACCTAAAATTTGTTAAGCAAAAGCAATAAATAGATGAAATAAAATCAGGCTTTTCTTAAACAGGAAAACAATTAACTAACAATATTGTTACCTCAAATTTCACATCCACTTCTCCAATATGTTTGTATCTTCTTCCAAGGAGAATTGATATCGAAATATCATTATGTTGTCATCCTTATATAAAACAAAAGAATAACAACAACCAACATTTACCAGAGAAAGGTTGATAACCAGTTTTTAACTATTGCAAGCAAAAGTTGAAAACCGTCGAAACACATATGATTTTATGCTAAACTAAAACCGATTCAACATATTATGACTTTTTCACATATTGTTTCTACCAGAACCCCTCATGATCCTTTGATAAAGCCTACCAACATGATCTAGAACTTAATCCTGCTAAATCAAAAAGTCACGCAAACCATAAGGGTTCACAACATTATGAGATCGAATATCAAGGTAATTAAACCGAAATCAAACATCCTATAAAGATCCATAGCAATAATAAAGCATTCAACCACAGGCTATGTAAATCAAAAACCATCACAAGAAAAATTATAAATCAAATAATTCTATTCATAATAGGATAGTTTTATTCATAATAGACTTTATACAATCATCAAAAATTGACGTCTATTTTATTAGATTAAGTATTACAACATATAACTTAATCTTTAGTGGTGCTCTTGTGCACTGAGGTTTCTTCAGTTTTCAAACTTTTGAAGCATGTCTCAAGAGACTTGTCAGCAACCACTTCTTGTTTCTCAAGCTTTTCAACTTGATCTTCACATCAGCAATATCAGCTTTTGTTTCCTCAATCTTATCTTTGAGCCAATCTTGATTTCGAACCGTTATAATGAGATTGGTTCTTAGTTCCTCAAAACCTTGGATATAGTCAATCATACTGTCAAAACGAATCCACTTGGTTTTGGTTGGATCTTGCAGGTTGTAATCCAACAGACATGACTCATCTTGTGAACCAACTGAACTATCAGAATCATAATCAGACATGATATTTGATATGATTTTCTTCTTCCTCTCTGTATTGATTCCTTGACAATCTTTAACCCTTTGAGCTTCCTCCTTATTAGCCTTTGAGATACTGCGAGTTATTGGAGGCATGCTTGCTCATATATATATATATATATAAAGGATTGTTCAGGGTATCAGAATACCGACAAGAGATATTTTCCCTTTAAAAAGAGACAACTTCCGGTCTGAAAGATATCAGGGGAAATCGAAAATATTAAAAAATATATTTCGTTTCCTTTGTCCGAACTTCCAAAGTTGGAAGGTTTATTAAAATTCAAAAATTCCAAAAATAACCTAATTTTTTGGAAGATCGTGATAAACATGAACATTTTTACACAACTATGGATTCGCATCTATCCATAAAGTTTCACAATTTTTCTGATAAACAACTACACAAACAAATGTGCTCCAGATTTATTGTGCCTTTCCCATCCGTGAATAAGAGCATGAAAGAGGATGAGAATGCACAATTTTGATACAACTAGGTAGCATCAGAGTAACCTTTTTCTATCTTACAGTGAAAATCAGAAACATAGTTCATGTTTCTCTTAGGGAATTTCTGCCCAAAATATGTTCTCCCAAGACGATGATCTTTTCTAACTCTAGAGATATGATCATGTGGAGAAACTGTACTGACGTGAGAATTTTCAGAGATATATAAATCTCTCTTAATTCTATCAATGAGATTTTCATATGATTTTCTCATTCTAAGGACATCCTTATGATTCACATCAGTGTGATTATCTGAAACAATTATCGAAAACTGATTGTTTCTTTTAGGACAGAATCTCTCTTTCCCTTTCTTCTGGGGTCGTTCTTCATCAAAACAAGGATTGTTTCGATAAGGATGAGGAGGAATATTTTTCCAGAAGCGATTATCAACTCTTTCCTATGATTCATTTGAGTTGATCTTATCGGGTAGTGGTAAAATCTGTCTTTCTACTGAGGAATGGTCTTTCAGTTTTTTAAGACAAGAAACTTCCTTCAATATTTTTACCACCGTATATTGAAGAAATATAAGTTTTCTGTCAAGTGACTGAAAATTGTATTCCTTATTTCACGGAATCGGTTCAAAGTTTCCTTTGTACAAGATTTTGTTTGATCATCAGTAGATCTAGAAGCTGGTATCCTCTTCTGACTTGATGTAGTTAGTCAGACTACCATCATCTTGATCTGTTTCAGATGTGACTAAACCGGTTTTATCACAGTATTTAAAAGTCGAGCAAGGACTTGTAGTTTCCTCAGTATCAGAAGAAATCACAACAGAATCATTCGTCAGAGTCATAGGATGTGTCTCTTTAACAGTAAGAGATTTACCAAGAGCTTCTAGTTTGACAGTGAGATCCATATTCTCTTTGGCCAGACAATTCAGTTGAATGTCTTTATCTCTGATCTTCTGTTTAAGAAGATTTGTCTCTGTCTTTAATAACACCACCTTAGAAGACAGAGATTTTATAGGCTTTAGGAGTTTTACCAACTCTTTATCAGCATCTTCCTTTCCACCAGAGATGGAAACAGATGTTTTCGCAACTCCAAGATCATGAGTCAGCGAAGTAGTAACATCTTCAACTTTTGAGTAATCAAAATCTTGCATAACGTTAACTGAATCAGACATAGATTCAATTTCTTATAGGTTGGATCCCAACAAACACAGATTGTTAAATCTTTTCGTGTTTTCCAGCTCTGATACCAATTGAAAAGGCGAGGGTACTCAAATATACCTCAAGCTAAAACTTTTCCTCCCTATAAGTCCTTTCTCCGAAAGTGATTTTCCATGGACTGAGTCGATACAATGCAACTAATCGGTTCATTTCGTGTGATCATCTATGGATACGAGATCGAGACAATACAACAACGAAGTATGTTTACTTGATAAAAGGGTTCGGACTTAACCAAACACAATAGGATTGCTTATCAAGTAAATAGGAATTAACGTTTGTGTAATTTACTTTAGTTATAATAAAACAATTATAATACGGAAATATAAAGTAAATGACACAACAAGATTTTGTTAACGAGGAACCGCATATGCAGAAAAACCCCGGACCTTGTCCAGAATTGAATGCTCTCAGGATTAAGCCGCTACACAAAATAAAACCAACTTCGTATAGTTGAGACCAAACAACTAAACCTATAGTTCACCTAGTTCCGTCCGTATTCCCACGCCTCTAACTTATGAATAAGTCACGTACTTGGAACAGATCCTTTGGTTCGTATTCCAAAAGGAACAACAAATCTGTTTGGTATCAACTCTCTTCAACCAAGTGATGTGAGTTCGACAAAGGCTCTTCGGTTTATCTCAATAAACTCCTTCTTAGATCTATCTTATTCTCAACTACCGAAGTAATTGTTAAGATTTTGCAATCAATACTTTTAATCACAAAGAATTGTATTGATGCCGATCTACACAACTAATCAATCCAATCTACCACAAGGATAAATCGATTATAGTTGGATCCTCTTATACCGAAACAAGTATTGTGCACACCAAAGATTATGAACCCCAAATCAGAAATCTTCAATATCTTCTTTGTCTTCAAATCTTCTTAGATCTTCAATAAACTTCTACACACAACAACTTGAATCTCGTGTGATCAATCACGCACAGAACGGAGTCTGTTAACAATGGATTATAAATAGATCTTCTTTAGAACTAACAACAGTCTAAAGATCCATGTCGAAACTTCAATCTAGTTTGAGTGAATCTTATATCAGAAGAGAAGATTCTCAAGCATAAACAAACTAGGTGCAATCAAAGTTCAACCATCGTTAGTCAATCAAATCAATCGAAAACACAAGATAAACCACAATTATCTAGTTTCCCACCAACAATACTCGTAGAGCTTCTCAATCCCAAAGAAGACTTTAAAATGAGTGGTCGTAAGATAATTCGCCTAATTAGGTTACTCTCCTCTTCGAATAGGCGACTTCACCAGTAACAACAACCACACCCAATATTTCGATTAGCAATCTGTATGAACTAACTCTAATATACTTTCAAGAGAATCAACTAGACTCAATCTTAATAAAGTATATCAAAGAGTTATATCACTCTTTCTCGATTCAATACTTACTCAAGAAAATATAAATCCGCGAGTCTAATTGAATGCAAGAGAAAACACTTGAACGGTACCAAAGACCAATGTTCAAGTATCAATCAATTTCAATCAACAACCAAAGGTTGGATTTCCCAATTGATTGATTCAAACGCACAACTTGTGATATTTTAATTATAAAGATAAACAATATAATGCGGAAAAGAAATAACACAAACACCAGAAGTTTTGTTAACGAGGAAACCGCAAATACAAAAAAAAACCCGGGACCTAGTCCAGATTGAACACACACTGTATTAAGCCGCTACAGACACTAGCCTACTACAAACTAACTTCGGTCTGGACTGTTGTTGAACCCCAATCAATCTCATATTGATCCAAGGTACAGTTATGCTCCTACGTCTCTGATCCCAGCAGGATACTACGCACTTGATTCCCTTAACTGATCTCACCCACAACTAATAGTTGCTATGACCCAAAGTCGAAGACTTTAATAAACAAATCAGTATCATACAGAAAAGTCTACGGTGTTAGATAAATTTGTCTCCCACATAAATTGCAGGATCAGAATCTCGCAACAATAATGTCTTAGCGAAATTATCAATAGCACGGCACAATAGCGTCGCAGAGCAATTTCAGGAAGAATATAACAAATGACGTCATCTAGGATCATGAGAAAGATGTGATGGTCCTGCGAAAATTAGAGAGCTTGCGAAATTAACATTTGTAAGGTTGCGAGAATGTCTCAAGCCATATCCGAAAATTTAGACAGATTAGCTGTCATCCACTATGTATTTCCATATAAATAGTCATTCGAGTTGTAAAGAGAGAGAGATCCTTTTTGAGTAAGAAACAAGTAAGTAGGAGAGAGAAATTTCATAGCAGAGATCATTCTTGACTTCTTTATCTTTCTTGTAAGAACATTCAAAAATTAATCAATAAAATTAAGAGTGAAAACCTAAAAATGAGCTGATCATCCATGAAATCATATGAGTGGTGTAGTGTAGGATTTCCTGCAACTACATAATGGCGCTAGAAACAGGGATTGAAGATCAAAAGTTGAAGAATGTTGATTGGGAATATTCAAGTCAAGAAAGTGATTAAATAAATCAGTGAATCAGTTAGAACAAAGATGGATAGAATTAATGAAAATGGCAAAAGATTGGAGTGTAATATGATAACAAAAACGATGATTAATGACTTCCATGAAAACATCAAAGGATACATAAACGAAATTTTGAAGGAAGGAAAGTTATGGCGATAGAAAAAACATCACCCTTGAAAGATTGGGAAAAGCAAAAAATTGCATTCATGGCGGAAGAAATACCAAAGGAAAATTTGAACCACACGTCTCCATTGGTCATCACAGTGCCTATTACACGAAAAGAGAAGGAGACAACAATAAAATCCACAGAAGAGTGGATATTGAACAGAACTTTAATCGATACAGGAAGTTCAGTTGATATAATATTTTATCACGCATTCCGGGGAATGGGATTTAAAGATGAAGAAATGTCCAGTTCAACATATTTTGTTCACGGCTTCGGAAAATACACAACAAAACCTAAAGGAGAGATAGTGGTACGAATTCCACTTGGAGAAATCGAAACACATGTAACATTGTGTGTAGTGGATATGGAATCACCATATAATATGTTGCTAGGAAGATCATGGATACATGCGATAAAAGCTGTGGTATCAACATTGCATCAATGTATTAAATTCCCCACTCCAAATGGAGAAGATGAAATCAGAGGAGATGTTGATAATGTGAAATTATGTCATCAGATTGAAGTAAAGCATTATGAAGGACAAGCAAAAAAGAAGCAATTTCGCAGAAAATTGGAAAAGGAAGCAAAGAAAGAAGAAGAATTTAGAGTATATATGATAAGGGCAAAAGAAGGCAAAGGAATACCTAGCGAAATTTCGGAAGAAGGAGAAGAGCCTATGAAAACAATAAAAGAACCAACACGAATGGGAGAACCTAAACCCAGTTACACTGCCGCAGTTGCAACAAAAGAAATAAACGTTGGGACTATAGAGGAAAATATTGAGAATTGGAACCAAAATGGATAAGGAAGATGAAGAAAGAACTGTTAACTTGTTGCGAGAATATAAAGATGTTTTCGCAGGAAGCATGGATGAGATACCGGGAATAGATCCATCAATTGCATGCCACAAGTTGGAGATTAACAAAAATGTGAGAACATTTAAACAGAGAATAAGAAAAATTACAACAACTTACCATTCCTAAATAGAAGAAGAATTACAGAAAGTGCTTGATGCGGGAATCATAAGAGAAGCTAAATACCCAGAATGGATAGCGAATATGGTCATTGTCCCAAAGAAAAACAAAGGAATCAGGATTTGCATAGATTTCATTGATTTAAACAAAGCTTGCCCCAAAGACAGTTTTCCGCTACCAGATTTTCCTCAAATGGTAGAATCCGCAGCGGGAAACGATAGGGTATCATCTTTAGATGGATACAAAGGGTATAACCAAATCCCTCTCGCCGAAGAAGATCAAGAACATACTGCTTTCTTTTCCCCTAGAGGTTTATATTGTTACACGAAAATGTCATTTGGTTTGCGAAATGCGGGAGAGACATATCAAAGAATGGTAGAGAAGGTGTTCGCAAAATGGATACATAAAACATTAGAAGTATACGTGGACGACATGTTAGTAAAGAGTAAAGAAGCTAAAGACCATGTACAAGACTTCAGGGAGATTTTTGAACAAATGCGACAGTATAACATTAAATTGAATCCTGAGAAGTGTAATATTGGAGTTGCATCGGGAAAAATTTTAGGCTACATTGTATCAAAGGAAGGAATACAGGTTGATCCAAAAAAAGTGCAAGCAGTTCATGACATGCCAACACCAGCAATAATAAAAGATGTACAGAAGTTGAATGGGCTTCTAGCTTCGCTGGGGAGATTCATTTCGCGATCATCAGACAAATGCAAATATTTTTTCGATATACTCAAGAAGGGTGCAAAATTTAAATGGAGTGATGAATGTGAAAAGGCTTTTCAAGGAATCAAAGAACATCTTATGAATACAACTATTTTACAAAAGGCAGAAGCATGAGAAGAATTATTGATTTACCTTGCGACAACGTCGCATGCATTAAGTGTTGTGTTATTGCGAGTAGACGCGGGAGTGGAGAAACCCATTTATTACATTAGGAAAACTTTTAATACCGCAGAGAAGAATTACTCAAAGATTGAAAAGTTAATCTTAGCATTAGTTTATGCATCATTTAAACTCCGCATATACTTTCAAGCACACAAGATAAAGGTATTAACAAAAGTACCAATTGAATCAGTGATGAAGAATTCTAAAAGATCAGGAAGGGTGGAGAAATGGAATGCACAAGTAGGCCACTTTGATATTGAATATGAAGTTTTGTCTTCACCAAAATCACAAGTTGTTGCGGATTTCTTGGCAGAATTTCTTTTAGAAGAAGATGAAGCAGAAGAAGAAATGATGGATGTAGAAGAAGAGCATGGAGATCCAAATATTTATTAACAGAACCAAATATATGGGAAATATTGGTAGATGGATCAAATGGAGAAGCAAATGGAGTTGGAATTGTTTTAACTTCTCCAAAAGGAATAAAGATGGCTTTTTCATTCAGATTGGAATTTGCATCCACTAATAATGAAACAGAATATGAAGCTGTGATACATGCCTTAAAATTCGCAATAGAAATGAAACTAGAAAATGCCAGGATCACTAGTGATTCGCAGCTAGTTATTCGCCAAATAAAAGGAGAGTATACTACAAATGAACCATCCTTGAAGAAATACAAGAAGCTGGTTGAAGAATTATCAGCGAAAATCCCAAAGATAAAATGGAGGCACATTTCAAGAAAGGATAATAGACTCGCAGACGCTTTTGCTTTCATCTCAAGCATGATGACAGATCCAACTGCAAGATGCATAAAAATACAAACACTTCTGTCACCATCAATAAATAAAGAAGAGGAACATGTGGATGTGATGATAATAGATAATGAAAAAGAAGAACAAATAAACAATGTCGCAGACTGGAGAGTGGAACTTCATGCATATTTGGCGAAAGGAGAAACACCAAGAAATAGATGGGAAACACACAAGTTAAAAATCCGAGCAACGAATTATGAATTAAGAGATGGGTTATTATACCGAAAATCCTTTAGTGTACCATCACTCAGATGTTTGACACGAGAGGAAGGAGAAAAGGTGCTGAAAATGTTACATAGTGGAGATGCTGGCAATCATAGTGGAGGAAGATCTTTGGCACATAGAGAAAAAATGCAAGGTTATTACTGGTCATACATGCATGAAGATGCAAAACAAATATCAAGACGTTGCGAAGATTGTCAACGGCATGGAAAGAGAATACATGCACCAGGAGCACCATTTTCATCTTCAACAAGTGTGTGTCCATTTGGAAAATGGGGCTTAGACATTGTGGGGCCATTTTCACCAGGAACTGGACAAAGAAGATACTTAATAGTCGTAACAGATTATTTCACAAAGTGGACATAAGTGAAGGCAGTACAACATATTCGCGACAAAGATATCTTTACATTCATATTTGAAAATATCATTTGCAGATTTGGAATTCCTGCACAGTTGGTATCTGATAATGGGAAACAGTTTGAGGGGCAGAATATAGAAATGTTACTTAATGCATTCAAGATAAAATGTGGAAAGTCCACTCCTTTGTATCCACAAGCTAATGGGAAAGTAGAAGCAAAAAATAAAACAATTGCAGATATATTAAAGAAGAAACTGGATTATGGTGCGAACAAGTACATAATGCAGTATGGGCTTATAATATAACTAGAAGAGAAGCTACTGGAATGTCACCTTTTTGTTTAACATACGGAGTTGAAGCGGTGTTACCAACAGAAGTTGTTATTCCGGTAACAAAAAGATAAGCTTGGGAGAAAAATCTTAGTGCGGGCTTAATTTTAAACAAACTTGATGAATTAGAGGAAAGAAGAGAAAAAGCTTTACAACATATGGAGAATTATCAGCGAAGATTAGCTCGAGAATATAATAAACGTGTCAAAATACGCGATTTTCAACCAGGAGATTTAGTTCTGCGAGAAACACCAATATATCAGCAAGAAAATGGTGGAAAATTAGCGAAAAAATGGGATGGACCTTACATCATTAAGGAAATAGTTGGAACATGAGCTTATAGATTAATGGATCCAGAAGGAAGAGATGTTGGTCATAGATTAGATAGACCATGGAACAGATTGTACTTAAAAAGATATTATCCGTAAGAAGCTTTGAGAAGTTGTGAATTCTGAAAGAATAATTGCAAGATTATTCATATCAAAACAAGATTATGACGTGCGAAATTTTCGCAAAGAACAATGACATAAAAGAAAGGGGCGAACCTTTATGGCGTACACCCTAGTTCGCGAATAAAATTTCGCAAGAAGCAAATGTAAGACCTAAAGTACGTCATATTAGGGGGTACCTGTTACATGGCTCAAGGAAAGGCTACACCGCCACCGGAACCTGAGTCATGGAGATTTGGGGTCAACAAAGCCCATCCGGGAGAGGCACCTTGGATTCTCAACTTGAGCATATGACTTGGGTTGGGAGACTAAGGTAATAAGGACTCTCCAAAGGAGTGCAAATCTGATCAAGGCGCCGAGGTACATGGTTGAGTCAAGAGTGCCGGGGGCTTTTGAAGCGTCCTTTCCATTCTTGACAAGTCTTGGCTTATACTGCACTCGTCCTGAAGAAAACCCCACTTAGGGTGCAGTCTCGTAACCATAAGCCCTATAGGTAAAAGGGATAAGAGGCTGTGAAAACAACTAGTTGTTGTTAAGACTGGATGGGAGGATCTAACCTTGTATGGTAGAAGTACGCCTCCTTGAAGGGGCAACCAGGGGGGAGATAAGGGCGGCACCCTCCGTTAGGGAGCTGATAAGTGTCTTAAGACGCAAATGTCATGAGGCTTTTTATTCGCAAGGATATTAAGGCTTGTCATATTTGTGCAACAATCCTGAAGAGGCAATAATACAAAAGAAAAGGATAAGACGAGATCAATGGGTATTCGCATGAAAGTGCGAAGACGTCCTGCGATTTCGTCGCAAGACGGCAATGTCATGGGGATTTATTTTCGCAAGAATATTTAGACCTATCATATTGTCGCAACATTCCTGAAGAGGCTATAATACAAAATAAAAAGTTAAGACAAGATCAATGGGTTCTTGTATGAAAGTGCAAGGACGTCCTGCGATTTTGTCGCAATGACAAGAGATGGCATAATAAGACCTTTAATTAGGAAGCCAAAATAAGACCATATGATAAAATAAATAAATTATAAGCATTCATAACAGATTATTTTTTGCAAGAAAGATAATGAGAGGCAAGTATGGGAATCGATACACAAGAAGCATTATCTTTCTTATCAACAAAATATTAAAAGGAAAAGTTGACTCCAAAGTCGATTGAAAAATGTAACTCTCAAAAGTGAGAAAAATAAGGCAGTTCAAGAAGACAAATCTAGATAAGAAGCTCAAGCTTCAATATTAATGTCAGTAGCAGGAGATGACAGAAATTCTTCGCCAATATTCTCGCAAGCTTCTCCTTCATTTCGTCTTTGATCTTCGCCATGACTAGCATCTTGATTATCGCCAGCAATTACTTCTTCAGGAGAAATTTCTTTCTCATTTTGATTAACACCAGCAGATACTTCTTTAGAAGGAACCTTTTCTTCATCTTCCAGGAAATTATCCTCTGCACCGCTTTCGTAATCATAATCACTATCAGCAGGACGAGGAACTTCATCATCATCTACTTCTAGATGATCAATTGATGTAGGAAGAAGAGAGTTGGACAGTAAGATGTCATTTACAAGGACTTCAGCCCGGAGATGAACTTGGCGAAGAAGTGCTCTTTGATGATTCCTATCTTGAATATCCTTAAAATAAGCAAGATAATCAAGTCTTCTTTCTGCTCGGTCGCGAGAACCAGTAAGGGTAGAGACGAGCAATGTATTTTCCTTGCGAATTTTAGCATATTTAGCCTCCAAATCAGAAATAGAAGAATGAAGATTCTTCTCAGAATCTGTGAAAAATAGAGTACAAAATTTTATTAAGATAAGGAATTCAGAGAGAAATGACAAAGAAAAGATAATTAAGGCAGTCAAACTTTTATGACTACCTTCCTTTTGCGAAATAAGGTGTTGAATCAAGGATAGACAACTATTCTCCCAATGGTCCATTGCGTCATCAAATTTACCTCCAACTAACCCTTTAAGTCGAGACTGAAGATTTTTCTCTTTAGAAACAAGAAAGGCATTTTTCTTCGCAAGAGAAGAATAAGATTCTTCTAATTTGGAATATTGTTCTTTAAGCTGATTGGCCTTCACACTTAAAGATATTCTACCTTGAATGAGTGTATCTCTTTCAGCGATAGATAATTTTGTTACTTCTTTAAGTTCATTTCTCAAAGAGCGAAGAGATTGCTCTTGGCCAGCACATCCTTTTTGAAGAATATTAAGTTGTTGCGAAGACAATTATAATACGGAAATACAATAGGATTGCTTATCAAGTAAATAGGAATTAACGTTTGTGTAATTTACTTTAGTTATAATAAAACAATTATAATACGGAAATATAAAGTAAATGACACAACAAGATTTTGTTAACGAGGAACCGCATATGCAGAAAAACCCCGGACCTTGTCCAGAATTGAATACTCTCAGGATTAAGCCGCTACACAAAATAAAACCAACTTCGTATAGTTGAGACCAAACAACTAAACCTATAGTTCACCTAGTTCCGTCTGTATTCCCACGCCTCCAACTTATGAATAAGTCACGTACTTGGAACAATTCCTTTGGTTCGTATTCCAAACAGTAAAGGAACAACAAATCTGTTTGGTATCAACTCTCTTCAACCAAGTGATGTGAGTTCGACAAAGGCTCTTCTGTTTATCTCAATAAACTCCTTCTTAGATCCATCTTATTCTCAACTACCGAAGTAATTGTTAAGATTTTGAAATCAATAATTTTAATCACAAAGAATTGTATTGATGCCGATCTACACAACTAATTAATCCAATCTACCACAAGGATAAACCGATTATAGTTGGATCCTATTATACTGAAACAAGTGTTGTGCACACCAAAGATTATGAACCCCAAATCAGAAATCTTCAATATCTTATTTTTCTTCAAATCTTCTTAGATCTTCAATAAACTTCTACACACAACAACTTGAATCTCGTGTGATCAATCATGCACAGAACGGAGTCCGTTAACAATGGATTATCAATAGATCTTCTTTAGAACTAACAACAGTCTAAAGATCCATGTCGAAACTTCGATCTAGTTTGAGTGAATCTTATATCAGAAGAGAAGATTCTCAAGCATAAACAAACTAGGTGCAACCAAAGTTCAACCAACGTGAGTCAATCAAATCAATCGAAAACACAAGATAAACCACAATTATCTAGTTTCCCACCAACGGTACTCGTAGAGCTTCTCAATCCCAAAGAAGACTTTAAAATGAGCGGCCGTAAGAGAATTCGCCTAATTAGGTTACTCTCCTCTCCGAATAGGCGGCTTCACCAGTAACAACAACCACACCCAATATTTCGATTATCAATCTGTATGGACTAACTCTAATATACTTTCAAGAGAATCAACTAGACTCAATCTTAATAAAGTATATCAAAGAGTTATATCTCTCTTTCTCGATTCAATACTTACTCAAGCAAATAGAAATCCGCGAGTCTAATTGAATACAATAGAAAACACTTGAACGGTACCAAAGACCAATGTTCAAGTAGCAATCGATTTCATTCAACAACCAAAGGTTGGATTTCCCAATTGATTGATTCAAACGCACAACCTGCGATATTTCAATTATAAAGATAAACAATATAATGCGGAAAAGAAATAACACAGACACCAGAAGTTTTGTTAACGAGGAAACCGCAAATACAAAAAAAAACCGGGACCTAGTCCAGATTGAACACACACTGTATTAAGCAGCTACAGACATTAGCCTACTACAAACTAACTTCGGTCTGGACTGTTGTTGAACCCCAATCAATCTCATACTGATCCAAGGTACAGTTATGCTCCTACATCTCTGATCCCAGCAGGATACTATGCACTTGATTCCCTTAGATGATCTCACCCACAACTAAGAGTTGCTATGACCCAAAGTCGAAGACTTTAATAAAAAAATCAGTATCACACAGAAAAGTCTACGGTGTTAGATAAATCTGTCTCCCACATAAATTGCAGGATCAGAATCTCGCAACAATAATGTCTTAGCGAAATTATCAATAGCACAGCACAATAGCGTCGCAGAGCGATTTCAGGAAGAATATAACAAATGACGTCAGCTAGGATCATGAGAAAGATGTGATGGTACTGCGAAAATTAGAGATCTTGCGAAATTAACATTTGTAAGGTTGCGAGAATGTCGCAAGCCATATCCGAAAATAAAGGACAGATTAGTTGTCATCCACTATGTATTTCCCTATAAATAGTCATTCGAGTTGTAAAGAGAGAGAGATCCTTTTTGAGTAAGAAACAAGTAAATAGGAGAGAGAAAGTTCAGAGCAGAGATCATTCTTGACTTCTTCATCTTTCTTGTAAGAACATTCAAAAATTAATCAATAAAATTAAGAGTGAAAACCTAAAAATGAGCTGATCATCCATGAAATCATATGAGTGGTGTAGTGTAGGATTTCCTGCAACTACATAAATACCTACGAGTTTTGTTCCGTCTTTTGATAAATCAAGGTGAACATGAACCAATTGATAACCCGGACTTAATATTCCTGAAGAACAACCTAGTATTATCAATCACCTCACAATAATCTTAATCGACGCGGCGAAAGAATATATTGTGGAATCACAAACGATGAGGCGAAAGTGTTTGTGATTACTTTTATATCTTGCCTATCGGAGATATCAATCTCAAGCCAATCGTTACGATTGTACTCAATACGATAGAATCAGCAAGATCAGATCACACAACTACAAGAAATTAGTATCGGTCTGGCTTCACAATCCCAATGAAGTCTTCAAGTCGTTAACCTACAGGGTCTCGGTAGAAACCTAAGGTTAAAGGAGAATCGACTCTAGCTTATACAACTAGTATCATACAGGAGGTGTAGGGATTAGGTTTCCCAGTTACTAGATTTCTCCCTTATATAGTCTTTCAAATCAGGGTTTGCAATCAATATTAGCTTAGTAACAAAGCATTCAATAGTCAACGTTAGATGAAAACCTGATTAGATTCAAGTTAATATCTTTCAACCATTATATCGAAAACTTAGCTTGTTACACACAAATGAAATGCACGTTTTAGGTTTGTATAATCGTACCCAAACATGTACATTTCTTAGTTCAACAATAGTTAACCAAATGGTTAGCCATATGAGCACTTTCATATTAACCATATTCTTCTTCACCATAACTAGTTCAAATGACTCAAATGAACCAGTTAGAGAGTTGTTCAATTGCTTAGATCTTATAGAAGTATACAAGACACAATCAAAGCAAAAACGATTTGATTCACTCGAATCGATTCATGAACTTTATAGCCACGGTTTGCAAACTTGCATTCCTTAGTTAATATAAGTATAAGTTCACGAATAATCGTTTTTAGATATAACCAACCTAAGTACGCGGACTTAAGTACCCGGAATAAGCTTGTAACAAGTTTACAAACTCCAGCAGATTTTCTCGGGAAGAGAACCTTCGACAGTACGCGGACTGGGTTCGTGGACTCTTGTTCCGGTTTTCCTGATCAACAAAGTAAGCTTACTTTGGTTCAAGGAATAAGGACTTATACATGTATTTGTTTCCACACAATGCTTATATCCAACAACGGTTATATAATCTAAACTCTTATTTCAATCATTGAAACACTCTTAGAGGACGTTATATAGTTGTTATTCACAAACCATTTTTCGTCAAATCCATTTTCAATTGACTGAAACATAACATGACTTTCGTCACTAGGTAAAGATGAACTTGGTCAAAGTGAAATCTTACCAACATATATTTCGAGAAATAGATAAGCGAGATAAACTCAGCTCGAAATAGCAAATGTGTATAATCAAAGTTGGGAATTTTAACAAACTGTCACACTTCCAATTTCATGTTTCAAAAACTGCCACCATTTTTTTCAAAGTTTATTAAATGCCACAACTGTTAGTGTTTCCGTCCGGACCCACCTAATTGGTCAAAAGTTCGCTGACCGGGTCAAGATTCTTACACCTGTCTATATATCGACGGCTCAAGAATAGCATCACGAGATTATTACACGTGGCAGTGTAATGCACGTTTTAGGTTTGTATAATCGTACCCAAACATGTACATTTCTTAGTTCAACAATAGTTAACCAAATGGTTAGCCATATGAGCACTTTCATATTAACCATATTCTTCTTCACCATAACTAGTTCAAATGACTCAAATGAACCAGTTAGAGAGTTGTTCAATTGCTTAGATCTTATAGAAGTATACAAGACACAATCAAAGCAAAAACGATTTGATTCACTCGAATCGATTCATGAACTTTATAGCCACGGTTTGCAAACTTGCATTCCTTAGTTAATATAAGTATAAGTTCACGAATAATCGTTTTTAGATATAACCAACCTAAGTACGCGGACTTAAGTACCCGGAATAAGCTTGTAACAAGTTTACAAACTCCAGCAGATTTTCTCGGGAAGAGAACCTTCGACAGTACGCGGACTGGGTTCGTGGACTCTTGTTCCGGTTTTCCTGATCAACAAAGTAAGCTTACTTTGGTTCAAGGAATAAGGACTTATACATGTATTTGTTTCCACACAATGCTTATATCCAACAACGGTTATATAATCTAAACTCTTATTTCAATCATTGAAACACTCTTAGAGGACGTTATATAGTTGTTATTCACAAACCATTTTTCGTCAAATCCATTTTCAATTGACTGAAACATAACATGACTTTCGTCACTAGGTAAAGATGAACTTGGTCAAAGTGAAATCTTACCAACATATATTTCGAGAAATAGATAAGCGAGATAAACTCAGCTCGAAATAGCAAATGTGTATAATCAAAGTTGGGAATTTTAACAAACTGTCACACTTCCAATTTCATGTTTCAAAAACTGCCACCATTTTTTTCAAAGTTTATTAAATGCCACAACTGTTAGTGTTTCCGTCCGGACCCACCTAATTGGTCAAAAGTTCGCTGACCGGGTCAAGATTCTTACACCTGTCTATATATCGACGGCTCAAGAATAGCATCACGAGATTATTACACGTGGCAGTGTGTTAATTTACTATCCTATCCTTCACGGAATGAAACCACAGCAAGGCTTTTACTTTATCATTCATTTCGTTCTTTCCGTGTCTCTCTTTTCCAACGGAGAAACTTAGGTTAGAGAAAACTAGGGTTCTGCAGAGGGATTTGGTTTAGTTTGTGAATCTGAGTGAAGGGTTTTGTAAAGTTCAAGATGAAGAAGAAAAAGAACGGGAAGAACAACCAGTTGTATGTTTTACTAAAACCCTAACTTCGTTTTTTTCAATTTCTGAAGAAACCCATCTCTTTTTTCATCTTTTTTTGTCTTCTTTTCATTTTGTTATTTAAATCGATGTTGTTGCATGTTAGGGTTTTGAATCTAAGCATGAGTTGATGTTTGGTTTGTTTTCTGATTTAGTTAGGGTTAAATTTTCTCTGAAATTTTTCTGTAATTTTTAAGTAGGGTTTGATTGTTTCAGTAAAGTTCATAGTGAATCGAAGCATGAGTTCAATTTCTGAAGTTTACTGAAGTTCATTTGTTTACTTATGATGCAGTGATGAAACATATTATCCATATAGAGATATCAGCATGTTGGTTATGGACAGTAATATGACTTTGTTCTTCCCTCACATGGATAGAGAAAAAATTGACCTCAAGGAATTTGAGCAGATGTTGCGTGTTAAGTTGCGCCTAACTGAAAATAAAATTCCTAGTTTATATTGGATGATAGAACCATGTTTGCCTGAGATTATGGATAGTAATGAGGACTTGTTTAAGTTTTGGGAGCATGCAGTACCTGATGATAAAGGATTTATATGTTTACATTTGAAGATATTAAATTCTGAATTCGGTAATGACAATGACTTCATTGAGGCTGAAGTGGAACAACCAGTGACAGTAATTGATGAGACTCCAAAGAAGTCCCATAAGAGGATTTCTAAAAAGCCAGTTTCAAAGGAAAAGTCTGTAAGGAGATCACCAGAAAAGACTGTAAGGAGATCACCAAGGTTGCAAGCTCAGTCAAAGTTTGAAAACTCAAATGGAGGAGTATCTAGGAAATTGTTTGTGGATCTGTTAAATGAAATGGAATCTTGCGTTAGTCAAGCCAGTGTTGTGGGTTCTAGCAGTGTACCAATTCAAGTGACTGAAAACTTTAACCATGATTACTGGGTTGATGCAGTCAAGAATACTGATACAGTGAACCAGATTGATGCAGTGAACAACAATGATGCAGGGGTCAGCAGTGATGATGATGAGGAGAATGTGGTGTTAGAGAACACTACTGTGGATGAATGTCACCCCATTGAAGACCCAAATTCTCCACCAATATATGACAGTGATGAAGAGGATGATATTGATTATGAAGATATTGTCAAGACATGTAAAGTTGGAGATGAAAGTAGTGATTCAAGCAGCGGTGAAGAAGATAATGAAGAAGGTATTGAAGTATTAACCCTTTGATGTTTATAACTTATTGTCTATTTCCCCTTTCTTTAAATGTACTAACACTTTGATGTTGTTTGTTAATTGCAGTTTCTAATGATGGTGGGAGTAATGATAATAATGATTGTCTTGAAGCAATAGATGATAAAGATGTGAAAGCGAAGTTTGATTACAAGAACTGGAAAGAAGATTTCAATATGCACAGTAATGAAGAAGAAGAACCCTTATTCCCTGTAGAAGAAGAGGTGGCTCATGTTGATCCTACAAAGATTGAGGTAAAGTATGCTTTTAATAACAAGAAGGCATTTAAGAAACATCTTAGGGGTTACTGTGTAAAAAATAATTATCAGTACAATGTTTACAAGAGTGACAAAACTAGATTAAGAGTCAGATGTAGGTTTAGGGAAGAGTATGGATGTCAATGGTTTGTAAATGCTAGCATAAAAAGGTATGAGCCTACTTTCATTGTTATGAAGGTTAATCTAGAACATGCTTGTGTTGGAAATCCAAAGAGTTTTAACATATCTGCCAATCCTGAGTTTGTAAAAGAAGTGGTACATGAGAAGTTAAAGGAGGCAGATGGGGCCTTAATTCCAAAGCCTAGACATATAGCAAGAGACTTTTTTGTTACTCATAACATAGATATACCATATATTTGTTCATGGAAAGCAAGAAATCTTCTTTTAGAAGATCTGTTTGGTAATTATGATGACAGCTACAAGGATGTACCCATCTTTTGTGCAATGGTAGCTCATACTAATCCAGGGTCAGTTGTTAAATACAGTTATCGAAAAAAAGGTAACATTATGTTCAGTACATCTTATTTATGCTCTTCCCTTTATTTATTTGTAAGTTATGCTCAGTTAGTTACATAGTTTGGTTACTTAATGTGCAGATAAGGCATTCATGAGCATGACTATTTCATTTGCTGCACCAATGAGAGGATTTCAGAAAGCAGGAAGACCAGTCATAGGGTTAGATGCATGTCATCTAACTGGAAAGCGTGGTGGTGTTTTAATGGCTGCAACAACACTTGATGGTCAGAATAATCTTGTGCCTTTAGGAATTAAGGTCTGTCAGAGTGAAACTAAGGAGAACTGGACTAGGTTCCTCAAGGATTTGGCTCCAGCAATCAATGCACATCATGCTGGCAGAATTACCTTTATTTCCGATAGGCAGAAAGGCTTGTTGGACGCTGTTCCTAAGGTTTTCCCTGGTGCAAGAGTTAGATATTGTTTCAGGTAATTAAGTTTAGTCCCTTGTTTTTTTACAGTAGTTTACATTGTGTATGTGTTTTTATATTGGTTCAAGAACTTGAATAAGTACTAACTCTTTATTTGCATATGCAGGCACTTATACAAGAACTTCAAGAAATACTACAAGGCACCAACCTTGCACAGCTCATTGTGGAATGCATGCAACTTACAAAGTAAAGCATTTTCAGGTTTGTGCCTCTTTTGTTAAAATTACCTATGTTTCTTGATTGTTAGTTTGTAGGTTATATATAAAATTGTGATTGTTTTGCAATGTAGGAGCACTTTGATAGTATATGCAAAGAAAATGCTGATGCTGGTGAATATCTTAGGAAAGAAGATCCAAGTACTTGGTCTAGGGCCTATTTTGATCCCCTTAGCTGTTGTGAGCATATGAATAACAATTTATCTGAATCTTTTAATTCCATGGCTTTTAATATGAGAGATAAACCTATAATCAAACTAGGCATGATGTATGGTCAGTTAGTCATGGGTTTGTTATTTAAGAGAAGGGAAGAATCTGCTAAGTGGAATGAAAATGGTTTGGTCCCTGTTGCTGTTAAATTGATAAATAAGATGCTTGACTTGGTTGGAAAGTTTGATACAGAAGGCAGTGTGGTTGGACAAGTTTATTTGGTAACTAATGTTATCACCAAGAAAATATTCACAATGAATATTATAGACAAACAATGCACTTGTTTGCAATGGCAGCTAAGGGGATTTCCTTGTCAACATGTTGTATGTGCATTGAAACTGGTGAGGCCAAACTGGAAAGAGTAAGTGGTTTGTATTATTCAATTAATTTTTTTGTATTATTCATTTACTTTTGTTTTTGTAAGTGGTTTGTATTATTTATTGTTCCTTGTACACTGACACACCTTTGTTTTATTGATTGAACAATTATTGTGCTCCTTACTATTCCGTGGAGTATTATAGGACCACGTATGCAAATGCTGTCACACCCTTAGAAGACATAACTGAATGGGTATGGGAAGATAAGGTAGATTTATAAACTTTATTGAATGTGGTGCATTTACTTTTCAAGATATTAGTTATTTATTTTTCTCTTTTCCCTATTTAAGAATCAAACCCTTTAGGGTTTCATTACTTTAACTTTCTCATTTGTTTTCTCTTCTTCTGGCAGGCAACCATGAACATCAACGTAAACCCTCCTCCTCAGAGAAAAACTGGAAGACCAGCAAAGAAGAAGAAGAGAAGTTATGATGAACCTGAAACTGTGGTGAAGAAAAGGAAGTGTGGAAAATGTGGATCTATTGCTGGCCACAACAAGAGAACTTGTACTGGTGGTGATGTTGGTAAAAACCAAACTGGATTCAATCCAAGCACTGAGTATGATGCTGCAAACTGCACCTTCACACAGAGAGATCAGCCTGAAAGTAGCACTGCAAGGGGTAAAGCCAAGGTGAAAAGATCCAGAGGTACATCATTTTTTGTTGGTGAGTCATCTGCAGGACCTAGCACTCAAGGAAGACCAGTAGCAGGACCTAACACTCATGGATCTACACAAGATAATCAAAATTTCAGTCAGAATTTTGCTGGTATTGGATCTGTCAGTCAACATCTTTCTGTCACAAAGGGAAAGCAAACCAAGGCTAAGAAGACTAGGAAGTAGAAGTGTGTGTACTTTATTGTTTGTTTTAGATATGTTGTGGACAAGTATTTAATTGATGGTTGGTTTTTTTGGTTGCTTTAGACACTGATTCTGGTATGGACATGTATATGTACCAGAAATCAGTTTTATTTTGATGGGATAATCTTGCTTTATGAATGAAAATGATATTAGTTAGAACTAATTTTCATATTACATGTTAATTGTCTTTTCAAGTTAATTTTTACATATTCTCAGATGCATTTATGATTTGCATTGTTCTTTGTAGCATTCTTGTTTATGCAGTGGGCATTCATTGTAGCAATGGCTCTCTTCTTCAAAAGCGCAGCAACAGTTCTCTTTAAGTAGCTTGATGATCTTGGATTTGAGTGGATCAATGGCAGAAAAGTAAGGAGAAATAGGAATAGGATTCAGGTTAACTCGTTTTCTTCACTGCACCGAGTCGCGAGTTAACTCTCTGCTCAATCACTGGCTAACTCGTTCCAGTTACTGATTCAGGGGCTTCAATGTCATTTTACGCTGCTGATTTAATGCCACATATGCACTAACGGATACTAACGCCAGTTAACTGTTTTCTCAAAAAAACGTGACGGGAAAAGTCAAGAGTGTGGCATTTAATAAACTTTGAAAAAAACGGTGGCATTTTCTTAAACATGAAATAGGAAGTGTGGCACTTTATTAAAATCCCCATCAAAGTTTTCACAGCAAAACGACTTTTGTCTCAAGATAGGAGATAGAGTAGATATACTTTTGAGTGATAGATAAGTTCAAGTCTCCACATACCTTTTAGTCGATGAAGTTCCACCAGTTCCTTGAGTAGCTCTTCATCTTGTATGATGATCGCCATGGAGTTCTTGAGCTCAACTACACTTTCTATCCTAATCCGAGACTTAGCTATAGTAGACTAGAAATCAAGACTTACAGTTTTGATCACTAACATTGACAAACATGCTTGAGATAGCAACGCATGCGAGTTCGACCGAACAGTGCTCTAACAATCTCCCCCTTTGTCAATTTTAGTGACAAAACTATCAATACATATGGAATATAAAAATAAATAAATAAACTTTTGTAGCTCCTATTTCACATGCCTAATCTTCAACATTACTCGAAATCTTCGTCACTTACAAGTACTCCAATGATTCCAAAGGTTGTAAGTTTGGCATCATCGTTGTTGAAAATCCGTAGCTATAATAATTAGCTCATCTAATTTGGGACAGAGGGAGTATAATGGATTATGGACTCATAATCCATTATTTTAATCGTTACCAAACAACCCCTAATGTTATTTCTATAATATAACACAAAATGATTTGTTAGGTGTCTTGGTACGGACACCTGGAAATGTCCAACGTATCCCTCCCATTTTCTGTTTCTTTGAGGCATTTCCGTAAATACGTACATACCTAGGGGTAGAACAGAATCACGCGATGGATAAATGACCCGCATAACCCTCCGTGTTTTTGTTTCTTCCTCATTTCATGTCGTAAATATCAAAACATCCAGGGGTAAATCAATAATACAATACTTGGTTCTCCAGAGTTTTTCCCTTTCTGAAAGTTTCAGAAAAACAACCCTCTTCGATCTCTTTCCATTCCTTCTTCTCCATCGAAGTTCTTCGTTCCAATCACGGTTTTGGTTTGATTGAATACTGAATCATCATCTAACCTGCAACACCATCACCGCCACCACCCTCTTCCGCCACTTCGACTGTCACCACCACCGCCAACACCAACACCAGTGCCTGATTATAATCAAAATCTCTCTCCCACAACAGAAATACCACCATTACATACCTTCTCTTTCATACTCATCACTTTTACCACCACCATTACGGATCTCAATTTCTTTCGCCGCCATCGCCATCACCAATTTCACAATTAGGTTTCAAATTTTTCAAATTATCATTTTTTTCCTCTGCTCTTCAATTGTCACGACCACCACCCTCCTCTTCCACCGTACCAATTTACATACAAGAAATCAAAAAGCAGAAACAAAGACATAAAATCAAGATTCTTACTAAACTACAAATTCCATATAATTAAATTCACTCATTCGAAAAACTCATTAAAATCAACAGCCAAATTATCAGTCAAAACTAAAACTAATGCTAAACCATAGGCCGATTATTTTCTAACAAAGTGAAACATCCGCAATATATGAATTAATTGATGCTTCTAAGTTGTGATTCATGTTAATTGTTATGTTGTTGTTAGCAGAAGATAGATAAGCAAATCAGTTGTTGTTGTCATCAGAGCAATAACGGAGGAGGAAAAGGGAGGAGGCGGCGAGAGGCAGAGAAACAAAGAATGTGTTAAAGTCTGCGGGCATCCAACTCAAAATTAATTGGCAATGAGTGGAAAGGCCCTTAGGATTATAAACCGCAGGATCTTAGATTTTCCAGACAATGTGGGACTAATAATCTCAACACACCCCTTCACGTGTAGCCTCGTTGGATCTAACACGTGGACAGTTAAATCGGGTGACGCGGAGAAAAGACGCGGTCAAAGACTCGTCGCAAATAACCTGCTCTGATACCATGTTAAAATACGGGCATCCAACTCAAAACCAATTGGCAATGAGTGGAGAGACCTTTAGGATTATAAACCGCAGGATCTTAAATTGTCCAGACAATGTGGGACTAATAATCTCAATAGAATGAGGATTCTTTTTTTTTTCTTTTTTTTTTGAAGATAAAAGGAGCTCAACAGAGAATCAAAGAATGAGAATTGGCTTACCATAAATGTTTTGTTAATTGAAACAAAATTACCATCAGATCCATCAACACCTTGACACACGTTAACTGCAGGTGTGAGCTTTGTGTCAAATGGCTAGGTCTGCGGTGGTGACAATCACACATCGTGTATCACTATCACTAGCACCGGTATACAATGGGAATTACACCAAGTGTGAACATACAAATCACGAAGGGATCCGAGTGCTCACAATCAATCATCATCATCTAAGGAGATTTGTGATGATGATATCCTAGTGTTGATTCATTGGCTCAAAACCTTCGGGTTTATCATAGCCTCATCTAACAACTCCATGCGAGGCGTTTGCGCACGGGATATAAGTACAAGCAAAGAAAACAAAACGTATAAGTAAAGATCCATGGGGCTAAATAAATATAAAGTGCTGAAATGTAAATAAGACCAAGGTTTACGTGGTTCAGCACTAAGGCCTACGTCCACGGGGTTTGTTGGTTTACTATATTCTTCACGGTTACACGAATAGTCGAATGACTTTTGGGTTTACATGTTTCTCTATTCTAAATGATTAACTTACACTTGCAAACTCTCTCTCTCTCCTTCCCTTCCTGATTCTTCCGATCCCCCTTCCTCTTGGTGGAGACGGGGTATTTATAAGGTTAGAATGTGGGACCCATCTCTGATGACCGTTGGAACCTTATCTTCTTGTGTCCTTGCGTCTATCACGCAGAGGTCTGCGTTTGCCCTTGATCCCGCAGAGGCATCCTCGCTCGTTCCACAGGTTGATCGACACGTACACTGCTCAGAGTGTTTAATGTGGGTAGTTGAGGGGTCTGCTTGTGTCAGACAAGTGTCTTCTGCCCCTGTCACGTCCGTGTCAGCTAACTTTCTCTCCACCGTTGATCCTAGCTTCTCTTTTGGGGATGCGATAAAGTAACTCCTCGGGGTTTATTTGGTGTTTCGTGGCGCATCATGTTTTGATGTTTTGGCCTGCATGCTT
This sequence comes from Papaver somniferum, assembly GCF_003573695.1. Lineage (NCBI taxonomy): Eukaryota > Viridiplantae > Streptophyta > Magnoliopsida > Ranunculales > Papaveraceae > Papaver > Papaver somniferum. The sequence continues at coordinate 91,642,155 of NC_039358.1, forward strand.
TCCACGTATCTTTTTATATACACGTGTCTGATAGTGAGATATATGTGTACACAATTTGCCCCTTTTCTTCGGGCTTGAATGTCTAATGGGTGCCTTGAAGAAAAACTATCGTCGCATATTTTTCTCACTCCTAATAACTTTTCCTAGATACTTGGGCACGTCTTTTATTCGTGCATTAACTGCTTATGTAACGGGCACGTTTCCCATTCCTCCATTAATTTCCTTCTCTTTCTTTTGGGTATAATAAGGAGAGAAAGAAAATTAATTTCATTCTTCCTAAACATTCTCTTAGTTTTCGTTCTTTGTTTTTCAGCCCTTCAATTTTCTGTCTGTCTTCATTGAACCTGTGACCTTAAATTCTCTGTCAGTCTTTATTGAACCTGTGATCTTAAATTCTCTGCACCTTAGCATTAATCACGCCCGCTTTCACTGTTTGTTTCTTCTGCTGCTGTTTTTGCCGGTAAGTTTTTCTTTTCTTTATTTCCACTGTTTTACGCTGTGTTGATTTGTAAATTCTCTGCTACTGTTGTTCCTTGTTTGTGATGAAGAACTTATTTTTGATGCTTGCATACTAGTTTGCCCCTGTTCTTTATCTTAAATCAAGGAAGCCACTGTTTTGCTTGTATTTGAGTTTTTGAGGGTCTGAATTTTATGGAATTTTGAGCATGTATACTAACTTTAGGGTTTCTGCGTTATCGTGTGTGTATTGCTATTGATGTGGTTTTTTGATCTTTGGTAATGTTTTTGAATGTGTGTAACTTGTTCTTGATTTTAATCTTTTCGCAGCCATGTCTGACCGTCCGCGACTTACTTGTCAAACTCCTGCTTCTGGTCTATCGAGATCTCCTCCGCGTAGAGAATCTCAAGATGATGCTCGTCGGAGTCGAGTTTCTTCTGGAGCGAAGGCCTCGTCTTCTAAGGAAGATATTCCTCCGACAAATCCTTCTGGTTCCCGAAGAGTCTTCGATCGTGCAGCGTCTCGTCCTCGTGATGATATTAGGAGTACGCAGGCTCCGCCTCGTGCTGTTGCTTTTGACGTTCCTCCTCTACGTTCGTTAGTGCCCGAGCATCATCTGCGGTCCCCTCCAACTTTTAAAGGGAAGAATACGAAGGGTGTAGTTCCGAGGGATGAATCTTCAAAGAATCCTCCGGTGAAGAGAAAAGCTTCCGAAGCGTTCATTAGTTCATCCGGCCCCGCCGAGGAGGATGAGGCTGCCCCCTTGATACGTAGTGTCTCGGTTAGTAAGAAAAAAGTAACCTTCAAGCATATTGATCTCGAAATATTCAAGGAAAAGCATGAGCTCCAAGCCTTCGGGGTTCGTTTCTATGCCCCTGAGGATGATATTACTTATGAGCTTATCTCAAAGTATGAGTTCGATGAATTTCATTTGTTAACGACGGTTGGAGCGTTCGAAGCTGGTCTTATGCTGCCGTTGTACAAATCAGGTGATTCCTTCTACTATGACGTGATCGCTAGTCGTGAAGGCTCTTCCACAAATACTCACATCCGTTCCGTGTCCCAACTATCTGGGAATTATCTCCGCGCCCTGAAGGAGTGCTATCTGCGGAGTAAGGGGGAGACGTCGATGACTTGCTACGTCCCCAATCCCGCGGAGAAGGAATGGTATACTCCTGAGAATTTCAATAACTCCTTCGGTGATTACGTCAATAGTAGGAACCGCAAGCCGTGGAGTGTCAGCCTTCGGAATCTCGCTGCTCCTCGGGGCGAGATTCGTCTGTTAAATGAGGTCAGCGATGCCAAGCTGAAGTATGTTCCTGGCACGGAGGGGTCTAGTCATCGGAAACTCTTCCCAGCGCGCGAGAGGATCAAGCGCGATCATGACTACGAGTGGCACGCCACCGTTATTGAAATAGTTGGTCCGTGGGCTTACGGTTGGATTCCTGGTCCCCGCGGTTGGCGGCCTACCGAGAGTAGTAAGCCACGCGAGTCTCCTCCTTCTCGTTATGGAGATTTCTGTCCCTGGCGTTTGAACTTTGCGGGTATGAATTTTCCTTATGCCCTTGACGTCGTAGAGGGAGACGAGGAGGAAGGTTCTGGTGTTATACTTCCACCGAAGAATACCTCAACTGCTCAGGTACGCGGATTCTAGCGGCGCTTCTTCTTTTTAGAAATTCATCTGACGGGAAAAATAATTCTTTTTGTGGTGTTGTTTTTCAGGTGTTGAAGAAGAAAAAGATTAAGCCGAAGCAGTCTTCTACTATTGTGATGGGCGAGGATGAGGCCCAAGAAGAAGTTACTAGTCCAGTGAACGAAGAGTTTGCTGAGGATGAGGAGATTACAGATGGGGAGGAACGTACTGGTACTTCCCCTATCAATGTCGAAGAAGAGGTCTTCGTTGGTCATGTTGGTGATGAAGGAAGGAACAAAGCCGTGGTGGCTGATGGCGTTGTTATTGGGGGGATTTCTGTCCCTGCTGGTGATGTCGTGGATACCCTTCCCGCCTCTCAAGAATTTTATTTTGATCGGATGTATTCCACGGGGGAGTTCTTTGACGATGCCCTCGATTTTCCCGAGGACTTCTCTTTACTTTCCCCCAATGATAATTGGGATGTTCTTGGTGGTGATGGTAATGGAGACGCTATTGTTGAAGATGGTGGCGTGGAGGAGCATGCTGCGCATGTAGGCGCGGAGGAGCATGTCTACATTTGTGCTGAGGGGGCCGTGTCAGAGAAGGGGAAATCGGTCATTGATGCGCATGCTGATAATCTTCCCCAGTCGCCGACGTCTGAGGGCGAGGACGCCATCATGGATTGGTTCAAGGAAAAGAATCTTCTATTTGTCCGTCATCCTTCCCCTGTTGTTGCTGGGGAAAAGGAATCTACTGCGTATACCCGTCGCATGATGGAGATGTCGTCTAAGGCGCGGGTGTCTGAAGCCTGGGGAAAAAATTTGTGTGTTCCCGAAGCTACCGTTGTGCCGGAGCCTCCTACTTCTGTTGCAGATATGATGGCCATCGCCGACGGGTATCAATATGTCTTTCCGCAGCAGCGTGTCTTGGAGGTAAATTTTCGTACATACTTTTTCGTGACAAGTTGTTAATGAGTATGAAGAGGCTTCGGCTTGTGTCGAAGGTATAATCCTATTTCATCGAGTGTGACCGTGTTTTTTTCTGCGCTAACTCCGTGGTGTTGTCTTTTTCAGAGCTCGAGGGACACCTTCGCGTCACAAATGAAAAACTTAAAAGGCTCAATCTTCCTTAGCGCAGCAGGAAGAACAGACCAATCATTTCAAGAATTTAGCGGCAACCCGCGAGGAGGCCGTTGGTGCTTCTTCTAGAGAAGCGAATCGGCTATCTTCGTTATTATCCCAAGCCCAACAGCGGACAACAGTTATTAAGCACAAGGCTCGTTGTCAATTGGCTGAGGAGACGAACAAGATGCTGGAGAGGATAGAACTTGCCCTAAAGAACGAGCATGGTCTCGTGAAGAACTATCCTCGTCGTCCAGTTCCTTCTGCCTTTCCTGACTCCTCGGGACCTTCTTCTGGTGGGAGCGTCCCTTCAAGTCTTCGGAATAATCCTGCCGATGGGGCAGTAATCTAGGCAGAGACCGCAGCATTTTGTAGGGGCCGCGGAATCATTATCCTTCCCTTTTCGTAATCATGTAACAAGAATATTTTTTGCTGATATCCTGTAAAAGGAATATTTTTTGATGTGTATCCTTGAATTGGTCTTTCACTTTTTGTAATAATCCTTTATGAAATGGATCCTTTTCTTGATATACCTGCAATGTTGGTTTGTTTTTATTTTAAGCATTTGTGAAAAAACAAAGCAAAAGTTTTTAAGTGTTTGAGTGCGATACTGAAGGAAGGTACCTTCGTGCTCGTCTTGAGACATGTCACCCCGCTGGCGAATCCTGGGCCAGAGGATTCCCAGACGGGGGGGGGGG